>NC_092633.1:43793427-43983427 GCF_039555335.1 Amphiura filiformis | reverse complement strand
ATCCCACCCAGATTGCTCTGGGCTACAGGTGATGAAGTTATTATGAGTGATTGAGGAGAACCAAGTAAACAAGTTGCATGGCCTATCAACCGAATGAAAGGTGCCGGGGCGTTGTCCAGTACAGATTCCAGAAAATATTGTGAACACACCCTACATGCCTTATAGAGAAGTACAGATTTTCAATAAAGAACCTTCCTGAAAACGATTCGAAGTCCAGTTGCCAATGTTACCAGAGTTACTCGAAAAAGCTTGGAAATGTAATAAAACGTATAAAAGAGTGCATGGAATTGTCCAAAATGAGCCCCTCAAATAATTTAAGATTTTCGATTGTGAACTATTTCTTGCTGGTTTTTTCGTATAGATAGGATTTTCAGCAATCATGTGGACAAAAAGTCCGGAAATCCGAACTCCTCTAAGTCTAAAGGGGTGTGCGTCTATTGTCGATGTCTGGAATAGCGAGTTCTATTTCTGTTGCTTGTCCAAACCTACTTAACATAATTTGCATGTACCGATGTTCCCCATTGTCTTTTATTTAACAAAGGATGCAGGTTTCATGAAACTAGGACATTTTTGTCTTTGTTCTATTTGGCAATGCAGGTAAAGCATGGGCTTGTGACTTGTCTCAAGAGATCCACGTGTCTTTCGGCAAGACAGGTAAGGCATGGGCCTGTGACTTGTCTCAAGAGATCCGTGTGTCTTTAGGCAAGACACTGATCAAAATGTTACAATATTGTTTCTCGGTCGAAAAAAGGGGTGCAACTTTATCAAAAACTGTTCTTTTCAAATCGACAAACCTTAATTTTTTTGTCTCTCGATTAGAAAAACTGTGTTTTCTCTTTTATCATGTAGATACTTCCGAAGTTATCATACACATCTGCTTTGTCAGACAGATATAAACATGATAAATAAACATCTCAAAAAAAATAACTAACCCCCCTTAAATAATGACCATTATTCAAAAACGGGTAGTTGTATTACAAATCTGTAAAATGCGTTGGAAGCAGAATTTATTTCTGCACATTTTGACACCTCATTTGTAGCAATTGACTAAATATTGACGTCACAGCGTACATTTAAATCAATGTAACCCAAGATTTGAAAGTTGCAGTAAATTGTATTGATTTTGTATTCAGTGTAATGGAAGGAAACCTGTGTAATGATATCTGAGTGTTTTTGTATTGTAGAAATTTGTATGTAAGTGCAACTTTCAAATCTGGACCTCACTACATTAAATTGACCGGTGTTTTATTGCTTTCTGGGCTATCGTATCAAATGAGGTGTCAAAATGCGCAGAAATAAATTCTGCTTCTAACGCATTTTACAGATTTGTAATACAATAGCCCCTTTTGGAATAATGGCCATTATTTAAGGGGGGTTAGTTACTTTTTTTGAGATGTTTATATGATAAAGAACATAAATTAATCAATTCAAAATATGCAAATCGCTACAAAAGAGTTATCCTAACGCTTTAGCCACTGACCAATTCATGAACTTTACCAGATGTACAAATTTTCATTAAAATTAATGTCATAAACGAATGGTGTAAACTCAGTGTAGAAACCACAATTTATAATGTAAGATGCGCCGTAAGCATGTATTTAGACGTCACCCTGGAATGAACCCTTTTGTTTGAACCGGACACAGGGAATCTAAGAAATAGTTTATTTGACTTCAATCAAGTTTGCACACGACCTTTTGAACTACGCTACCTCTGAACTTTGGAAAAGCATCTAATAGATAGAATAAAGTTTTGAAAATCCACACTCCACAGGTTCTCTTCGAACATTTCACCGTGTTCATAGCTTTAGTAATAAGGGACCGTTCACAAACACTTGTTAGGGGGGCCTGGTGCAAAAAGGGGGGCCCTGAAAATATTTGACCCTCCAAAGGGGGGGGGGCTTGAAAAAAATGACCACAAATGTTCCTGGAAAAATTGAGTTTATACGCTGTTCTATGGGGTTGACCCATAATTTTCATTTCAAAAAGGGGGGCCCTGAACTTTTTGAGGTCCCCCGAAACATTTTCGCAATGAAATTTTTTTTGCATCAGGCCCCTTACAAGTGTTTGTGAACGGTCCCTAACAAGAGCGGTTACCGCACCATAGCTGAACCATGGGGTTTTGGCAATAATTGTGGTATTCATACCTTCTTGGGATTTCAAGATATGAAAAGGACCTAAATAGGAATATTGACCCGGGTGGGGAAATATTTTTTGCTGAACCATGAAATGGTATCAGCCTATATGGTTACTATACTAACCCCTTGGTCTGAAATGGACATATGCCACGAAGGTATAACCCCATGAGTGTGTCATATGAAAGAGGAAAACATAAAGAATATAATAAAAATATTTCCATACCCGGGGGTGTCACTCAGGCAGGTCAATATTCATATGTTCATCTTTTTCATATCTCAAAATGCCAAGAAGGTATAACCCCCAAGTGGTGTCAAATGAAAGAGAAGAAAGTAAAGAATATAATAAAAATCATTTCCCCACCGGGGTGACACTCCTCATAAGTCCTGGGTCAATATTCATGTCCTTTTCATATCTCAAAATGCCAAGAAGGTCAAATAAAATTAGTGTCTTACAAAACTGTAGTTTTATATAAAATGCGTTTGTCCCCATTTAACTGATTTAGAGCTTCCAAAAATATAGTCCAGCTCATTATTCTTCATTACACCACCTTGCTCACAACTATTGCATTAAATAGAATTAAATGAACAATTACATCGGTTTTTTTAATTTTCAAACAGAACGCTTCTTTTTTCACATGAAAGTTGTGACATTTCAGATGCGACGCCATAATTGACAGCCGGTGTAATGTTAGCTAACATTTGCAGACAATTCCATTTCACCATCATCATGATACTTGCGCAAAAAAGGGGAAATAAAATAAAAGTGACACCGCAACTCCAAAACTACCTGCCTCCTTCGACGCAAGTGCGTGACCTCAGACGCCCTTGCGTCCGTGGTACCATTCGCGGACGAGACACGAACTTGTCTTTCTTGATTTAAAAACCGATTCTATGAATATTCATAATGCGAAGTAAAGTGGCATTACCGCGGGCTCTATGATCGCTCAAGCCAGACCCGGTCAAATTTGAGAACAACTGTCCAGTTTGTTAATGAAAAAAGATAGCTAATGCCAGAGTACGAATAAAACAGACCCTCAAATGGCAATAGTCAGTTATCATTATAATTACAAGATTATAGTTTCAAAATTGCTTGATAATAATTGTAAAACGTAATCATAATTTGATCTTAACCGTCAGCAAATTTGCCGATAAACATATTATTTTGATTTCAAAGTTATCATCTCTCAATGCCCGGCACACGCGGTTGGTCTTTTAACTGTATCCCAGTCATTTTGAAAGTCGTGATGCAGAGCTGTCATTTTGTTACCGCGGTCAGCCTTTTTGCAGTTCTTTATTCTCCGTGTTATTCCACTACAGGTATACATCATACATCATGATAAGTATAGGGCAGTTAGCCTAGGGTTAGAGTAGTACAGACTCAGGGTTAAGGTTATTATGTCCCATCATCAATCATCATTGCATATTGCTGATATTGTTGATGGTCATGGGAAAATTACGTGTGTTTTTTTTAATTTGGCAATTTCTGCGCTGATGGGGTTTATTTTATCGTATATAATAATGATCCCTCGATGCAATGGGCTATTCCATCTAAAATCCACACTACCCCTGTTGAAGATTTAGCTAAAGTCTTCCACAGAGGGAGTATAAATTTCAAATAGCATAGACAATTGGTTAATTTCCATTTGAAATACTCACTCCAGTTGTGAAAGATATAGGTAGAGCCATAATACAGGGGGAGTATGGGTTTCAATGATGATTAAATCTGACCAATTACCTTTGTAAAACATACTCCCCCTGTGGAAGATACTTCCAAAATCTTCCACAGGGGTAGTGTGGATTTCAACTGGAATAGCCCAATGCTCTTCCTGGATGTGTTCAACATTTGGCTTTGTTTTCACACAAGAAGATGTAAGAATGGGACACGACAGATAGAACAGGGTCTATACCCACACGCCATACCCACGACCATATCGTCGGTATACATATACGCCATACCAACGAGTATCGTCGCGCGACGCATGCAGTGGGTGTCCGAAGTGAGAAACTTTTGCAAAATGAAGGCCCAATTGAAGGCATTTGGTGGAACATTTCGGCACTATTATATAAAATTTTAGCTTGAAAAAGCTGTAACTTGGTAAAACGAAGGCCCAGCTGAATCTATTTGGTCGGACCGTTTTTGCACTATTAAAGCCATAATGTGTGATTTGCTCCACAGCAACGCCCTCAGTTTTTTTCTAATTTCTACTTTTTGCGCCATTGTAGGCTAATGGCCATTGTTGTACGTAAATGCCCTGTGAAAGACTGATGAGCCTGAAGTGCTTTAATTACAGTAAAATTTATCATTTATAATAAAACCGGGTATCCAGTCTTGACAACTTGTCAAAATACAAATTTACACAAACTCATTTTAAAGTGATTTTTTTAAGTTTAACTATTTTCTTATTCAAAATTTTAATGATACACGTATCCCAGTCATGCGGTGTAAGCTTAATATATGTATTATATGAAGAATACTGTCCATAGTGTTTCAAGCGAGCCTTTCTCTTCTTCATTTGTCTCTTAACTTGGTGTCAGATCTATTTCTGAAATTTCTTTTAATGTCTGGGTCTTCCGAGACTTCTCACTTTAGGCCATAGTTTCCTTTTGTTCATGGAAAGTCTCACACTTGGCTACCAACATTAATAGAATGTGATCTCTGTCACAGACAGTCAGATTCTGATGTGAAAATCTTGGTATCAGCAATGCTAGATTTCCATCTTAACTCCAGCAACGGTGTCTTTCTCTCACGCTTTTCAAAAAGTCGGTAATGATTCGGGACTGATCTACATGATTTATTATATACCATAACATTTTGGTTTACACACACTTTGCCTGATGAGCGCCGTGTAAAGGGAAACCGATGGTTGCAAAATAAACCAACTATGTTGTAAGCTCTGCACTTTTGCTGCAACTGATATAACTCTTGTGTATACCATACCGATAATTGTTAGTTTAAGACATGATACATGTCATGATACCACGGACTTCAAATACTAATGCTGTTCGAAATTGAATCACTTACAAACACTTTACATTGCTTACACATCACCGGACAAGTGTCTCCCGACACGTGGGATTAGGAAAAGAATGCGTCAACTTTGGCACTTACCGATCAAGATTCAGAATGATTTATCAAATTCGATACACTTGATAGGGAAGTATCAATTCGATACACTTGATAGGAAAACATATCTCAAAAACGACGTATGTGTACAAAAATCACGATCAAAAAGAATAGCTGTTTTCATATTTGACACCACTGGTTTCATTAACATGAAATTAGATTGTAGGTACAAGTTAATTAAAACCCTGGCTGCTTTAACAGCTCAAATCGCTTCTGTCCAAAATCGCTTAGCGTCCATACACCGTATTTATCTCGCATAAAATCAATTGGTCAAGCAGAGATAAACATCCCAAAGCACCTAAACTGTTTGCTGTAAAATGAAATTTAAAATGTCATTGATTTTGTTGAAAAGTTTTGTTTTCTTTCCTTAAAGCGAAAAATAGTGATTACGTGTCATCTCTTGTTCATTAAGACACGCGACGTTAACTCTATCCACACGACTACAGACGACAAGTTTCAAATTTTATTTTGAAATTCATGACCGTATATTTGGAATCGATATGAAAAATGCATTAAAATGAGTACAAACAAGCTCCGTGGTTCCGTGGTTCTTGAGATAGCTCTTGATATTTTGAGAAAATATCTCAAAACTTAAACTTTTTATGTTGAAGCCTAGCACGCAGAGCATTTTTAAGGACGAATTGTTTAACTTGAAATCTGGGTGAACTTATAGCTGGCTGATAAGTTGTATAATCGTGAGGTGTATATACTTAGTATTTTGTTTAAGATAAGAAGGGTTAAGTTTTGTTCCGAACATTTTCGAAAATAGTAGTGTTCCTTATGTGAATTAACTTTGACGCGATTAAACAGACGGATAGGGTGTTTTTTTTAAATAGTATTAAAAGTGTTCATGTTATACTTGTTAAACATGCTATAACTGGTGTGATTAATGATCATTGTAAAAACACGATTATAATTATTACCAGCATGATAAAATGCTATCTTCAGTAGATAGTAAAAACACGATTATAATTATTACCAGCATGATAAAATGCTATCTTCAGTAGATAGTAAAATGATGTAGTTCCAGGTTCGCCTGTATACTTACATGCAGTATTCATTGCATCACGTCTATAGCTATGGTTGTAATCTTCCTCTTGCGCACACAATTTTAATACTTCCCCGGAATTTTGCCAACTTTATAATAAATTATTATAATAATTACAGTTAGTAATATATATTATTTTGATTTTAAATAGTAAAACCGATAGATTTCTATTGACTTTGTTTGGACAGAGGCATACACCAATTTGTTCTGGACATCCTGCGTCAGAAAAACAAGGAATAAGTTCTGGCATGTATTTATTTCTTCAATATTCGTATATTTGTGGCTATCGATAGGCGTATACGTGTTTAATCTGTTAGCTAATGCGGTAGCTATATTGGTCATCTTAAGTTATGAAGATAAATGTGTCAACAATTAATAATTGATATAAGTATTTATTTTGCGAAAGAAAATAGGTTATACAATCAAAACTGATGGTGTGAGCATTATTTTGATTTCAAATTTCGACAGGCAGGATAACAATAGAAGAGACTCATTGAAACCAATATCAATTTTCGCTTCACAATGGTTGTATAGTATAGTTATGATATTTTATATAATATCATTGTCTCCTTTTGTATTATTGTATGATACCGTGTTAAACTTCAAACTTGCCCATTGCTTCAAAGGTCAATAACTTTTCGATCTTTCGTCTGCCTTTGTTAACGCCCGAACAATATTATTATCCTTTGTGTCAACACCAAGAAAAAGAACAACGAAATTTGGTATTATGTTGCCGTCTATTGATAGGGCAGACTCATATCAACAAATTCCCGGGGATCTGTAAGGTAAATCGCCACCAATTCAAGTTTATTTTGCAATTTGAGTGTGTATAGGTCTTTACTTAAATCTCTGTAAGTTTAGGTAATTTATTCGTTTTGAGTCGCGTGCACAGCTTTTAGTTACAAGTATACATGTAAAGAGAAAATGGCTAAGATTTCACATGACGCCTTGCCATATTATGAATTACAAAAGCGTGCATTTTAATTTTTGGAAGGTTTTATTTTAATTCTGTCTGCGATTAAAATTATCCAAAATAACAAAAGTTTCTGTTTAGATTATTATTTGTATTATCAAATGGCATTCAATCTCACTGTGAGAGTGCACTATTTGTTCATCTGGTTCTCGACCATTCCTGCGACTCACTCATGCGGGATGTCCAGTGGCAAGCCGTATGGGCGTGTGCCTCGGTCCAACTGGTGCCAAGATATACCTAAGGGCACAAGGGCCTTTATTGCAACTTGGGTTAGTTCAGGCCATAGTCCATCCATCTTCTTTGTCCAGTACTTCCAATGGGCTATTCCATCCACACACACCCCGCCCTGTGGAAGATTTTATGCTCTGCCATCTCAATTCCAGCTGTACCTTCTGGTCAATCCAGCTAGAACTTTAAGCTAGTTTTATGTGACATTCCAGCTGAAAATTTTTGAAAATTGGAAAATCCAGTTTAATTTTGTACAATTTGGCCTAAATTTCGACTATATACTTCAGAATTTCAAAATCATCCACACCTTTTGAACTTTGTACCAATGAAAAAAGTTGGATTTGGAATATTATTTATATTGTCGAAAATTTGGTTGGAAATGATTCCAAATTCTAACACAGTGGGTGTGTTTTTCAAATAGAACAGCCCAATGCCAATGACCTTGGCTTTGAAAGTTTGTGTGTGGAGTATTTATGATGAATACAAAAATCAAGACGATGACCGCGGCGAAAATGAGTGACCGTCCATCGGATTGGTCTGGCCGGTCGGCTAGGCTTGCCTGTAAAGCATGCACGCTTTTGGGCTTAGATCGTGATGCAATGAGTAAATCCCTTGTGTCAGTGGCCGATTCAAGTTCAATTTCAACGGTAAATTCGTTAAATCTGGAGGCCAAACAAGATGGATAGTCAAGGCTGGACAGTTACGGGACGGCCACGGTCGGGTCGTGAAACTACGGGCCATCGCACTTGTATAGGAGTGGACAGACCCACTCTCGTCATCGCATAGACGATGCAAATTTACGAGGAAAACAAACTAAATATATGCAATTCGTGTTTGAAATTCGTCCCAAAAGGAATCAACTGAAAAAGGTCCTAGTAATTTGCAAAGCAAATGAGGTGGCCGTTTGATACATTGCGCGACTGTGGTTTTTGTGAAAAGCTCATTAGAGAGATTTTAAATTCCTCGGAGATATAAAATTCAGGAATTAGACCAGGCAATTGAATGAGATGAAATATAAAAAACAAGGAGAACATCGTTGTTGTCTCATACTCCTGGTATTATACTCCTTTTTTTCCGTAAAATGTCCTGATATTTCAAGATTGATTTAATCAAAATTTCGTTGACTGAAAGTTGAAAAGTAATTCAAAATAAATCTCCCTCAAAACTATATTGACCAGCAACTTAGTCATACTGTAATATGGCATTAATTCTTGGTTGATTTTACATGACAAAGGAAACATTGTAAACACGCCGTAATTTTCCCTTTATCAAGATGAAGATTTCAGGGTTTTTTTTTCGTTTTGGGCATATAAGATTTTGTTATCTGATCAAAATTGTTAATAGTAAGTAAAAACAAACAAATTTAGATCAAACGATAGTGAAGCTTGCGGGGGAAAAATAATAGGGAAATGATATAAAGAGTGGTCCACTGCAGTATACTGCCAATGTTTCATGCCGCAAAACCAGCGCTGCCATGACAAAACCATACTTCTGATTATATAGTGAATTATACCAAAATGTATCCATACGGGAGCCCACCAATTGAAGCAAAAACGGTATAAATTTTTAATCGAAACGAATGTAGAAACAATATTATGGTAAATATGAAAAGAGCAAATGAATGCTATATTGAAAAATGAGAAAAAGAGATAAAAAGAAATAAAGAAACAGAATTAAAACAACTTAAAACGAACGTGTGATAAACGGCAAAATCGACCAATTTTGAGTAAGGCATAAGAGGCATTGAGGCAAAGGTTTTTTTAGATCCATCAAAGTGAAGAGAAACACAAAACAAATCCTACTTCGAGATTTAGCGGATCTCGCCCGCCCGCCCGGACCAGTGAGGCGGGGTGGCTACGCACCTGGAGTGACGGACAACATTGACGTACGCAAACAAACAAGCTAGACAAAATCTCGTATTAAGGTGCGGGTTGAACATGTTGAATTTTTAGATACGAAAAGGACCCAAAATAGAAATATTGACCCGGTTCTTATATGAGCAGTGTAGTCCCCGGTGAGGAAATTATTTTTTATTATATATTCTTTACTTCTGATCTCTTTCATTTGACACCACTCGAGGGGGGGGCATACATTCTTGAGATTTCGCGATATGAATGGACCTAAAATAGGAATATTGATACGGGTCTTATTAGGAGTGTGACCCCCGGTGGGAAAATACTTTTAATGTATCCTTAAATTCTTTCTCTTTCATTTCACCACTCAGGGTCATACCTTCTTGGCATTTCCAGATATGGACCCAAAATAGGAATATTGACCTGGGTCTTATGAGGAGTGTGACCCCCAGTGGGGAAATAATTTTAATACATTCTTTACTTCTTTCTCTTTCATTTTACACCATTCTGGGGGTCATTCCTTCTTGGCATTTCGAGATATGAAAAGGACCCAAAATATAAATATTGACCCGGGTCTTCTGAGGAGTGTTACCCCCCCGTGGGGAAATTATTTCCATTATAATCTTTACTTTGTTCCCTCTCATTTGACACCATTCGGGGGTCATACCTTCTTGGCATTTCAAGATATAAAAGGGACCCTTTGAATATTTACCCGGGTTTCATGATGAATGCCACCCCCGGGTGGGGAAATATTTTTATTATATTCTTTACTTTTTTCTCTTTCATATGACAACACTCTGGGGGTCATACCTTCTTGGCATTTGGAGATATGTCCATTTAAGACCAAAAGGTTGCTGAGTAAGGAAGTAAGGAAGACTAATATAGGCTGAGACCATTTCATGGTTCAGCAAAAAATAATCACCACCATTCTGAACAAACAGCGTTATTTCATTCACTTAAATATCATGTTGGTCAATAATTTTCCATCTAATAACAATGTCAACGTCGTTGTTAATAAAATCCACTTTCTTTTGTGACGAGCCGTCATTATACATGGGGTGACACATTCACTTGTCTGCATGCACTGATTTATTAATGAATTAATTGAGTTGACGCTCAATTATCATCATTATTAAAATTTATATTTACATGTTAGCAATCAAAATCACCCCGAGCATTGCGTTTGTTACTTAAAATAATCAACTCAACTTGACGAATGAAATCATTAGTAACTATTGGTTGGGATTGAACTGATGCTGGTTGTCAAGTGGATCTCAAAATGATCAGCGATTATGCAGATTTTGTCATATTTTAATATAGCGTGTTCCATTAAAAGGTTTCTGAATATTATTATACATGCATAGCTGTGATTTCGCGAGTAGTGAGTAGCCGTTGCTTTCCCGAGTGGCGACTTACCCACCCTGAGCACAAGAAAACGAGGAAATAAAGAGGAAAAAATGAAATAGAAAAAGGGAAAAAGAGATTGGGAAATGATTGGGAAAAGGGGGAGAGACTGAAGAGAAAAATGAAGGAAAAGCATGCAGAGTGAGTGAGTAAGTGAGTGAGTGAGCGAGTGAGTGAGTGAATGAATGAGTGAGTAAGTGAGTGTAATAAAAGCGCCAAATCATTAGGCCTACACGAATATTCGGGGGGGAAAAGAAGCTCTATGACATTGTTGGTAACAAGTCTAATTTGGCCCGTATCAAGTTTGTTTATACTAATTCTAATCAAGCATGTAAACGAAATTGACCAGTTAAGAATCAATCTATATATTACATAAAAAATTATTTTGTGATAAATCACCGACAAAATGAGGAAATTAATACTACCTGTATAGATTGTCATGAAACACAATACAATTTCCGTTATTAGATTAGAGATAGCTAGGAGTCACTTAAGAGTCATTTCAAGTCATTATACTAAATACTTTCCCATTATGCACAGTTGGATCAATGATCATTATAAGTCCTCCAAAATTTGGATTGTTTACTTAAGGGATCCAAAATGAGCGTTTATTGCGTTTCGACAGTATTTTTGTGGGACATGAGAGCACCTCAGACCTATCGAATTGCATTCTGAATACGAAGCATGTCTTTCTGATATCAAATAATTTTCATTTTTTTAAATCACAATACAATACAAATTTTATGACAAATTATAAAAATTTGATATTTTTCAAATTTTTGATATATAACAGTCCTCGAAGTAAATTATATAAATCTAATGATATATTCTTAAAGTGTATGTAGCAAGGAAAAGCCGACGGTCAATTGAAAATTTTGACCTTTCATATTGAAGATATGGATTTTTTCCCAAAAGACCTAATTTTTTTTGGTGTTTTGGGAAAAAAATCCATATCTTCAATACGAAAGGTCAAAATTTTCAATTGATCGTCGGCTTTTCATTCCACCTACATACACTTTAAGTATAAATCATCAGATTTATAAAGTTTACTTCAAGTACTGTTAAATATCAAAAATATCAATTTTAATGATTTGCCATAAAATGTGTATTAAATTGCGAATTTCAAAAATCTAAATTATTTGATATCAGAATGACATTCTTTGTATTCAGAATGCAATTCGATATGTCTGATGTGCTCTAATGTCCCAAAATAAATACTGTCCAAACGTTCATACCCCAGCCCTTAAGGTTTTCTTATGGTTTAAATTTTAAGATTTCTTTAAATCTATTGGTGACATGATAAAATATAGTTTGAAGATGACATTTGTGATGAAAACTCAATTTTGGTTGTCTAACACTTCAGTGATCCTGAGCGCCAAATTAAGATCCAAAATGCACCCAAAGACTGCCTTGTGTGTTTTTTATATTAATATAAAATAACATTAGGCCATCATGATTTAATAATGTATATTTTACTTTTGCAACATCAACAGAGAAACTCCAATGAAAAACACACCCAAAAACAATGAACGAATGCTAAATCTATTGCATGTGATAAGCCTTATTTTAAAAAAGTCACATGAGACAACATAAACAATATGGATGTGAAAATAAAGCTTTTCTGATGCAATTTAGTCAGTTGATAATCTCTAGTTTTATGATGGGTACACCATGTTTCATAATCATGAAATCCGTTTTAGTGCTTATTATATTAGCCGCGTTTTATAAGAATTGAATTCCCAAGATATCGCAGTAACCATCACAGTACTCATCAACTTGTTAGGATAAAACCTATAACGTATTCAACAAACAATTTCAGAAAAGAAATATTCATTGTGTGGCAATCTTCCCTTAATGCTTGTTGAGAGCTGGGATGACTTATCAAACCCCTAGACTACATCAGCCCTTTTCTTCTAAGACGAAAAGAGGTCGTGCGGATAGCACCTCTATCATACGCGATGTCATCCGCGTACTCATCAGTATTATGTCCGCGACCCATTAGTATTAAACATTCACATCGTTGCAATACAAAGTCAGAATAAACCTGATTCAAGTTTTATAGACTTTCTCTTTGATCAAATGCAACATTTCAACGCCTTAGGGTTCGCGTACATGATACACGGAGCATCATCATAGGCAGTGATTTGGACTATCAGACGATATCGGGTTATTTAGAAGCTTTCTCCAATACTTGTTATTGGGGAGGTTATAACTAGGCTTCTAAAAAGCCTTGGTAACATTTCTTACATTCTATATTCACAGTGAGTCCTGGCAGCTGGAATGAGGATTGCATCTCAGCATTGTAGTATTAACAGATAAGCTCGGCTTTTTCCTGTCCAAATTCACCTTAAATCTTATTACTGATCTCTAAGTCTACATACATATCCTGTAGTTAAGAGCAATTTAACTTGAACCTTTTTCGACGTCTGTAGTTGTTTACAGAGAGAAATAACATAGTTACAGTAAATTATTGTGATATATATTTCTCTGATACCGTCACACAGCAATACACCTTTGTGTTTGTAGTATTATACCGTGAATATTAGATCGAGGGTGTTGTACTTCCCCTGTGGTAGTAAAGCTTTAAAATAGATTTGATGATACTTATATATTAGATTTTATTACATTTCACTACAAAGTGCAGTTTTCACTCTTAATGTGTATTGTAAATTTGAAAAATTTGGAACAAAAATACAATTTTGCTCCATATTTTGCTGGAAATTTACTACCCGAAGACCATTTTATTTTACCAAACGACCCCCCCCCTTTTCAAACTTTTTATACCCAATGACCCCCCCTCCCCATACCATAAAGCTCACGCGATTTCATTTCAAACATAATAATAGCCTATAATTATTTGCACCTCATCAACACAATAATAACCATACATCACGTCCGATAGTAAGCTAATTGATATCATTATTGTATATTGTTTGAATTTTGCCTCGTTCTTTACGCATTATACATATTTTTCGTTTGATCATCTGACACTGTGTGTCCTTGATCCATTGTTTGCCTACATGCTGGTCAGGTGAAGCATATTCTCTGTGTTTTAACTCAACATTCGTGGACAGATAGATATTTCATTAGTTAACGTGCCTAATTACTCGGCATATTTCACGTCTTCTTTTGAAAATTTATGCTTTCAAAATTACTTCAAAGAGTAATTTATTGTATGAAAATATGTCAAGTAATGCAAAAACACTTATTAGATAGTTATACAATTTTGCAATTCGACAAAATGACTGAAAATGTCAGCAGAGTAACTGTTCAGATACGTCCGGGAAAGATATGACCTAGCGCCCTCAATAGTTTATATGTTGTTATGTGCCGTGATATGGGAGGCTGGTGTGGGTTGACGGGCGTCACCTAATGCCTTAACGCCGTGTTGCCATTGTACGTGATGGTAAAACCCCTTTTATGGCATCTTGTGAAGTATAAGTCATGCAGAAAATGTAATCATATGTTCAACTTGTGGTTTTTCTTCCCCATGAACTTTTTAACTTTTATTTTCATAATGAAATGAATAAATGAACGATTTCTGGTTTTACAGTTTTGCTTCCAAGATATGTAAAGATGTAAAAGTGGTCACAAGAAAGGTGTAAACTGAGGACATGAAGCGCAAAGTATTGCAACTCCCTTTCTGCTGGTTCCATGAATCCCTTATCTCTGCTTATACTAACAATGAATTAGCTTTTTATTCCATAGTATATTATATTATATAAAGTGATAACGATATGACAGGGCCTTTTCCATCTCCCTATGAAAAGTTGGTGCCACAGGGGCAGACGGCCACAAACCAAATCGGTATATTCATGGTCGGTGCTACAAAGTCAAAAGAGTTGTAATTATAGGCGAGGAGGGGAGGAGCTAATCATTTCAACGTCTCCGCTCCGAGCAATCACTGGGACGAACATACGCCACCTAACTACCGAACGACCCTAGTCAGCAAAGGCAGGGACTTTCACGCAGCCCTACTGCATACCGTATCCGCCCCGGGTAAACCACCAGCTAAAAACGTCTACTTCTTTTACCTATGTTAGATAGGTTCAACCATAGAGGAGGTTTTATAGGGACGAAACATCTCAAATCTGCCGTGTCCTTCACCTGAGTGTTCGTCAGCTTCATGAATCGTCTTTTCAGTTTTTACCACTACCCTTATCAAGGAGATAGTTTTTGCGAGGATTGATTAGGCTGACCATACATCGCTGGGACCAGGCCTCAAGTGCGCAGGAGCGCGGCACTACCCATTAACTTTTCCGGGTTATCCCCATGCAAGCAGCGTTTCACGGGGTAAGTTTACATCTTTCTTTATACTAATAATGCTTGAAATAATGGTGCAAATGATGAAGTCCTGTTAATACCACTGAGTTACTCATATCGCGGAATTACCAATATTAATACCATTAAACCTTTGTGAATTAGAATAGACTGAATGGTTTTAAACTTGTTCGCAAAATTGTATAACTATTGTGTTTATTATTTTATATTTTGAATAAATTGTTTTACCATAGTAATTTAAAGAGTTTTTGCTATATAGGTCCAAAGTGCTTCTCATAAATACAATGATACACTTCCCTATCTAAGTGACCTTGAATAACGTATTTTCTGGTTAACAAAGTATTACAATTAGCCTAAAACAATAAGATTAAATGCTTTTAGTTATTAGTATTAACTCGTCATATTTTGACCTTAGTTGGTTCATTCAGTTTGTCTTGTGAAATAGTCAATCAAAGTTGCTATTCTTTTTTCAGCGGGATGTTGCTATATCGCATTCCCAAATAACCGCGTTTTTCAAAACAATAGTAAGCAATACCATCCAAATGTATCGTTGGTTATAAGGACTGTCGAATTCGGAACCCTAAATCATATTCAAAATTAGCACATGATACTACTACTACTAGCACGAAATTACTATAATCATGAAAATAGAATTCCTCGGAAAAATCACAGCACGCTAATTGCAGCTTTTTCACTTCACACGATCAATATAGTCAAAAATTTGTTTCAATTTATTTGTCTAGTTAACGGTGAGATGAATGTAAAAACCTAATTTAGCAAGCTGTAAATTGCGTGTGATTACACTCACCTAGATACAACTGCTCGCAGCGCTTTGCTCTTTTTCCCCTGCCTATCTTCAAGGCAATCATATCCCTGGTAATAGCGATCCCAATGAAATAAGCATGAAGGAATCACTCAAACTGCATACGCTTCAACTAAATAATGTGAGAATTCGAAACTACATGTACTACTGATCAATGCAGCCGTTAGTCGTTGCAGCAATGGTTCTGAATTCAAATCAGTTGGTATGGTGTAATGGTGGTACATAGTTTTTAGCTTGTTTGCAAACAAGAAATGAGCACCAACCAACAAGAGGATAGTTGCTATGCGCAAAAATGGCTTTTCAGTTATACCTTAATTAGTTAATAATAACTAGCAAACGCTCATTTGATCATTATATTTAAATTGAACGGGTTTATTTCCTTGTGCTGATATCATATTGGAGTTTCTTTGATGCATTTATAGATACTATTATCATTTTTATGATATGTAGACCGATTTGTCACATTGGTCTTAGTATGATAAATCACCACCAATTGTAATACTCAGAATTCTATTCTACGCAACTATTAGCGATATTTTGCTGGGCATTTGCCCACTATTCAATGTTTTTTCTCTAAAAGATTTCAGAAAAGAAACAGATTTTATTTGACAAATTGTTTGTTTAGTCCCAATCAATTCATGTTATGTTACTCATTCAAATCTCCAAACACCTTCGCTTTTGGGTATAGAAATGAATGGTGCACGGGTTCAAAGTGTGACTTACATTACAAGTAACACTCGTTTCTGGGGGCACTGAAGATTAATGTTATATTGAAACTGAGCATTTGC
Organism: Amphiura filiformis; assembly: GCF_039555335.1. NCBI lineage: Eukaryota > Metazoa > Echinodermata > Ophiuroidea > Amphilepidida > Amphiuridae > Amphiura > Amphiura filiformis. The sequence continues at coordinate 43,966,770 of NC_092633.1, read as the reverse complement.
TTGCATACTTTCTTCATTTCAAAATAAGTACGATTAAGTTAGTGTGAACTTTTACTCATAGGTTTTGTGTAAACTATAGTTTTTTCAAGAGAAAATACATCTTTAGGGAATCACTGCGACAATACTCTCAAATACGAGTGTGTGTGATAATGGGCTAACACAATCATCGGCTTGGGAAACCGTTCGAATTGTTTGAGCGTTTAAAGCACACGGCTTATATGGGTTTTGGAGGGTCAAGCTCGGTGTTCGTGCCAAGGGTGCTCCAGGTTATACGCTGGTAAAATGATGCTTAAGAAAAACTCTTGGACATGCCATAGCTCATTCAATACCATAATCATGAAAATGTTGCACTTATATGATTTGATAACATAAAAACTTGACTCGCCAAAAGTCGATTCTGAACGTTAACATGCTGCATGAAGCTGATCAAGGTTGTAATAAAGTGTAAGAAAAGTAGAGCATATTAATATGTCAACGACACACCGTTAGTATTCTATAGTTGAGCTCATGATTTGAGGATATATGACTGAGGCAAAATTTGCCAAGTTGTCATTGTAAATGTGAATAATTACAATCTGTTTACACAGTTGCCTCCCCAGTATCTCCTGCTTGTGAACTTAACACAGTAAAGCGCCCACGAGCATTTAGCTAGTGTTGATATTTTGCGACAGTTCCTTGTAGGGGTGTGCATATGCTGGCAGCGTAAAGGCTGTTCTCGACACGGCAATCTATCGATCTACAGTTTGGGACTGTGTCCCAGCCTTTCCCCCCAAAAAACGCATAGCCTTTGCACCGCCAGGTACGTTCTATGTGTGTACATTTCAATCAAATCCGTGGCTTGTCGACAATGATTTAATTATCAGGGTACATTCTGTAGTATAAACAGCTGTATATTACAAAATAAACACTATGTGTAATCAGTCAATTTAATGGAGGAGTAGTCGATATAAGAGAGACAGATCCGATAGTATTTGGCAATGGATTTGTTACATGGAGGCCCTGCCTCAAATTCGACACTGCCTTAACACAATTTGTTCCAACAATCCTTTTTTATGTACATTTTCTTCCGACCGGCCCATGCAAACCCTCCAGCATTACACTAAATTCAATCAAACACTTATGGCCTTTGACAAGATATGTTGTCGGCAATTCAGGTGTACGCGGTTAACGCTAAAGATTCATGTATACAAGCGATGATGAGATTTACAAGAAGTGGTGTCTGCCATCGAATTCATCCTTGAGGTTGACTGGGCAATACTTGTAATCACTACACAAAATAGTCATTCATCGCACGCTACACCTCAAGAGATCATTGCAAACTAGATGCGCATTGACTCAACGCTGTCACACACTCCGTCTCTTTCACTCTTACATTTTTCTTTCTCTCTCTCTCTCTTCTTTCCATCCATCCAGCTGTATGTGATTCATAATCTCCATGTCACAACATCTTTAAGACTGCACGCCACAAAATGCACACACATATGCCCCCAGAAACGGCATCATAAGGTATTGGCTTTTAATATGAAAAACGATACTTATATCTACTATCCATAATTCAGAAATTTGACATACAATTCCAAAATAAGATATTCAGATCGATAGAGCTAGTTAGTTTTGTATGTAAAATAGCCGTAGAAGTACCCTTGGGAAAGCATTATAAGTGTTTGTAGGAGGGGGAATACTCTGCCCTGTTTCAAGAATCTGAAGATGTATCATGTTTATGTGTCATTGGGTGAGGACGTATCTAACTCAATATTAACTCTGATTATTCATTGTTGTGTAATAGACGAGAGAAAGTGTCGTATCACTCCTGACTGACATAATGATCCGCAGAAGTGTGTTAACAATAACTCAATACTGTAAAGTTATCTTAACCAACTAGCCTGAACCTTTTTAAGATTATATACCTCTTATATGCCAAAAGTACCTCGCCCCGAGAAGCAAGAATCAAAGTTTCTCAGGAAATTTCCAGAGATCAGGAAATGGAATCTTATTTCAGGAAATGAATCTTTAGGGAAAAATATGTCAAAAAATCACGATTTCAGCTCACTTTCAGATATCTTTACCTTTGGCACTGTCATCCCTGAAGAACATTGAATGTATATCCGTCAAGTATTGAAAGATATGTTTTTGTCTCTGCGAAATATTGCTTTGTTTCTCCGTGTGACAATAGAAACAGAATAAATTCAATGGTACTTACCGAGAAGAAATGACTTATAGAAATGTGAAATGAGATGTAACTTGTTGATACACGCCTTAATCAACTACAACAAAGGGTCATATTAGGAAAGCCATTTGCAAAACTTTATTGTTCTTCGATGATCCTGATCATCATCACAAGAAGCATGTTTACTTATGTTACTGTTAATATGTTGTGCCTTTTGATTTACTATGAGCATAACTCTTGCTAAATAGAGTGTTTACCATCATTTTTGTCATCATTGTGGAATAATAGCTAGCTGACGTTGCGTGTGAATTTGATAAACTTTCACTGAACCATTGACATATATACCACAGGAAGTGACGCAAGTCAAAATGTTGTTACAATCCGGACAATATCATCAATGGAAATTATGATGTCAGTTTATACTGCGTTGTTTGTTTTTTGTCTAATAATAAGCATGTAGTATTCCTGCAACCGTTACAATACAAGTGTATCATAAAATTAGGTCATCTACATTGGAGTAAAATAAAAGTAATATGAAAACAGTAGAAATAGGAGGAAAGGGGGTGTAAGGGTTTCTTACATGCACCTGTCCAATTGCTGATTGAAATGATGGGGGAATCAGACAAAGACGATGTAGGCGGGGCACTCTAGGCGAGGAAACAGGATTATTATCAGGAAGATATTGAAACATTTCAATGTGAAACATTTATTAACCAAAGATGAGAAATTTGTCTAACATAAACCATGTTTGAAATCCGCTTCATATCTTGTTGATGGGTCAGTTCCGTGACGCTTTTTTCTTTTATCTTCTATAAAGTTTATGTATCATGTTTTAGTTACAAAATGCTTGTTGACTTGTTAACTCGGTTGAACTTACAGGAAGAGGGAAAGGGAGGGGACATGGGATGATCGCTTACGTAAAATCACAGATATGTAATGTGATATTTGCTATTTCAATATAGGCCATAAATTAAGATTCAATGGACCTGAAATCAGTTGTTTTACATGTTCAAATTGCTTAAAACTATATCTTTTAAACTTGGATCTTCATTTTTATCTTATTGATTGATTATAGTATCATGGCTAAGCAGCTCATTGTGATTACCGTGACCAAACATGTGATATTAATTTCCTTGCTACCTCACATTAAGATAAACAGACTATTGAATGTTTGCAATCATAATTATTGTTTTCTAATGTATCAAATATGTTCATTTGTGTTGGAAGGAAAAACCAAAACACTACATCGTGTGTTTCTATGAAATAAGTCTATATCTGGAACCTCAGGAAGCAACATTCCAAATCATTGTCAAATGTATACTTTAACAAATACAATCAAATATTTGGTTACCTCCATGACATTATACATCGTGCACATCAGAGTACAACATTTGAAATATTCACATTCCAATTCTACGGTGCAATCGCATAAATCATCAACATGATCAAAGTTATTGTCACTGCTTTTTAGCAGATAGTTTTAAAGATATAATACATACACAAAAATGTACAATTGTAAATGTAAATTTTCATGACCATATTTGGAATCAGCATGAAAAATGCATTAAAATGAGTACAAACAAGCCTAGTATTGGTTCAGTAGTTCTTAAGATAGCTCTTGATATTTTGAGAAAATATTTCAAAACTTGAACTTTTTCCGTTGAAGCGCATGGCTAGCATGCAGAGCATTAACATACTTACTAGATACGTTTGCTGTATTTCTCAATTCTTTGTTATTTGTTCCTTTGTATCAAACTAGGACAATTGTACATTCAGCAGTTGAGCTATTTTAATAGTCATCAATCTGTCTATTCTAGCATTCTGTCTGTCTATCTCAATCCGATATACATTATCTATCGAGCTAAGTATTCCTATTGAGTGTGTTATGAACGGTAAGTTAGTATCAGATGTTTCATCAGGGTGACCTAAAAATCACAAAAGTTCAGGAAGACTAGGCGGAAAGTACTACATTATGAGGATAACGAGTCAATTCCGTTTATAGAGGAGAAAACATTACGACTAACATTCAAACCCATAGATCCTGGTCTATATACCCACTTCCATCTTAAGCTCCAAAAATGTCGATGTTACAGATAACATTTGACATGCCAAACTACGTGCAACAACTGCGAGCTTCTAGTATCATTGTTGACATACTTTAACCCCTGCCGATCTAACATTGCCTCTGATTGGTCAATTACATGATATCTTCATTTTAATCCCCAATCAGAATGGAGCTTTGCAAATAATTCACCCTAATTTTTTTTTTTGGTGAAATTATTCTAACAATATTGCTGATTGGTCCAATTGATAATTAAAACTTCTTTTTGGCCAATCGGCAGGTAGTTCTCATAGGGTTAACACACGAAGAGACAGTTTATGAATTATCTAAATCACCAAAAACCCGGTTTAATTTGGGTAATCGTTCATAAGATGTATGCGTTTATATATAGGACAGTCAGATCTGATCATCAATGATAAAGAAATCAACTAAAACATTTTAAAGATCCCTTGTTAACATGTTTAATCCGTTGGAGGCAGTACCTGAACTCCTTCAAAGATTAGGTGAATCAGTTCAGTTTTTATGAACTAGATTCTCGACCTGAAACAGATGCTGCTTACATGTTATACAAAGAACAGATACGGAGGACATCATTCAGTATTATTGTATAATAGGAGGTTTCTACCTAAAAGAGGGAATTGATTAAATTTGATCAAATTTGAAATTTCAATGTTGGTACGGTGTACCTATGTGCACACAGCTGGTTAAAGATATTTTGTTTGAATTAGTACTCTCATCCTCTCGTGGTGTAAGCATTGCAGCTAAATCTGAAATATAGCTATATCACACGAACTTTGGTCTCTAGTAATGGTAACGTCTATCAGTTTGAATTTTACAGCGATTAGTAATAAACTAGAATAATCGATATAATTGCTGGAAATATGAGAATATGCACACGGCTAGGAGAGCCTAATTTGACCAATAAGGTACCAAATATAGTGACAAATGTACGCAATTTTCCCCAGCCTTATGTAGACATTTCTGGTTGATGATTTTTGGATGATTGGTTTTTGTTTGAACAATTTGCTACGTCGGCAGTTACTTGGGTGGCTGGGATATAAAAATATAGAGGAATTGACGTTTTTGCACAGCAAAGAACACTTTGATAGGCGTTGTAATGAACTAATCATAATACTTGGCACCAATTTAACAATTTTAAATCCGACAGTGGTGAAGATTTCTTTTTGACATTGGGGAGATTAGGTTTGGAACTATTTCTTGAAGTATAGTGAATGCAGCACCTTTTAGCGACAGAATAATTTTATGTTTGAAATGCGCGCGAAAAGTTTTGGCATAAACTGGTCAAATATAGTGCAAAAGTGGAATACATGCGCGGTGCAAAAATGGGCATGCACATTTTAGGCGAAAATGACCAAACATGAGGTTAATTTGGTCAGAAATCCACATACAGGCGTCAACATGGGGGGGGGGGGGGTGATTGTATGAACTATATCCCCCTGTCAAAATATTGGATACCCCTAGGATCTACGCCTAATATTTAGGCAAGGCATACCTGAAGAGTCATGCGCTTTTACGCAGACATTGGCAAAGATCTCTCATAATTTTCCACAATGCTATTACACTGAGATTTCTCAACCAACATGTCCAAAGACCTCTCATTTTCTGTCAGTAAATGTTTCACATCGACTTTCATGATAAAAGCCACTGTCACCCACTGACTTAAATATTTGCAAAATAGGCCTAATGTTTTCCTAATTGTCACCCGAAAACTCATCTTAGAAAACATTGAACTAATTTGTACCAAGAGCACCTATATGTTTTAATGGCGCCAAACCAAAGCCCAACGACCCACAATTCAAACCAGAGCCCTGTCACCGAAAACATCTTTGATTCGAAATTCAGATTGTTCATCCGAAAAAAGACTTTCCGCTAAAACTAAGGTATTTATTGCGCCAATGTTGAATTACTTGGCAACAAACGCTGAAGATATACTCATTTGATGTGTGTAGTTGAAACATTTTGTGCTGTTGCAGCTAGTTGATCTCTTATGTAAATGATTACAAATGACGTCATGATCAAGATGAACTAAGTTAAGCTTTGCAAAATGCTTCAAATTCCTTTCAAAAACTGTATCAAATGCCATCACCTGAATGGGATGTTATAGAAGATTTAATTGCGTTCATATCCTGTGGCAAAATAAATTATGATACAGTATTTTCAAGTTTGCATTGATTTACTCGTTCATGTTTTATGTATAAGGTTTTTGCAATGTACTAGATCTTTGTAGGCTTGCTGACACTGTGCATGGAAACTCGTGTTCATGTGATTCCTGACGATATAGGTTATGACACAGAGAACATACTCATGTTCAAGTCAAGATATATTGAAACAAAAATGCCTGTAGCAAGAACCATATGTAAATTGTACATGTATGTAATCGACATGATTGCTCCAGAAAAAAAGGAATCCATTCCCATAATTTGTATACCGCCCGTTATGTTACCTAGGTATGTTGAAAGATGAAATATTGTTGAAAGGGGATAAACAATGCATACCCACTTTAAATGATTTTATGTGAAGTTAACTGGAGATTAGCCGCCCAAATGTCCCATAGAATCATGTCGGCACAGTAAGGCTGTAATATAAATGCAAGCATTTCATCAGCTAAGTAGTCAGTTCATACAGCTAGCCCGGGGATTGTAACTGACTGCCACGCCATGTAGCATGTTGTAATAGACCGGCAAATGGTGCGAACGTTGGCAGTGATCAGTCGCTTCGTTCTGCCGAGGGAAAAGAGTGTGTGTATGACACCGCGCACGCGGCGAGGCTTCCGGCTATATCACAGTTTACGCGCTAATATTCGCTTATGTAGTGACTACAGTTACGACACCAAAGAGTGACAAAACATATCGTTACAATGTATATAAGATACAAAATTGGCAATATACATTTTTAATGTGTGGGAAAGAACTGTTAGGTAAAAAAAGACACAGTGATGCTTGATTATGTCGTGGTACCTATGAAACGATGGACCAATCAGCAAAGAGAACAACTATTACAAATTAACAAGTAATGAAATGTTATCATCAAATTAGTTTCTCTTTATATAAAAACAAATCTACACAAGCAAGTACTATTGTTATTGGCAATATTGTCCGTTGTTTTGAAGGGGTGTTAAAATAAAATATACTTGAATGGTTCATAATGACAATTTATGGCCAAAGCATAACACAAAAGCTGGTGTTTAGTAGCGAAAATTCAGGACTGAGCAACAATACTAACATGACTAAGGTAGTTTGTAATATTTGCAGAGTCTCCAGAAGATTTTAAATAGGCTATTGGGGGCCAAATGGCGCCTGGCCCAAGTTATTGGAGGGGTTATGGTACTTGCCCAGAGCCACCCAAATTATTTGGGGTGGACCGGACCCCGTTTCTGGAGCCACTGATTTGTTTCAATAATTAACTTTAATTATTATTGTCTTTTTGATGATCATGACTGAATGGTTAGTTACACTTGGTTGTTCAAAACCCATTCACCATTGTTTACTGTTTTATTCCTTTAGATATATTGGTGCATATTGCAATACTTAGTAATTAAAATGCATAAAGTTGTTACATATTTATTGTCCTCTGCAAACCAATAGCATTCGATAACGGAAATAATCACAGAAAAAAGACAAAATTACAGAGCAACAATTAATCAATAATAAATTCGCTTGTATGTTTTTTATTGATTGGTCCATAACGCCACATGACACGTGCTGTCGGTAACAATAAAGGAGAATCACAATGATAAAGGTTTCATTATTAATTTAAATTTTAATACTTAATTATCAAACAACAACACGTCAACAAGTTATTATCTGGTGTTGACAAATAATTATCATTGATACATGAAATCACGAAATCAAAAGCAGCAGGCAAATCTTTGCGTTGTTATTGTTATTGTTGCTATTGCTAAGAACCAATGATTAAATTTAAAAACGATATATGCTCAAACACGCGGAAAAATACTTCTGAAAATCAACGTCTTCCCGCCAAATCTGCCGGTAATAATTTGTGGTTTATAACCAGCTCACGTGTTTGTATAATGTTTTATCTTTGCAACTGATAGTCCAGTATGCCTTTTCAAATCTCGCAATCGTATTTGTAAGCAAGAGGGCGCTTTTCATAGGTATTGTCATTGTAGCTGATTGTAGCAAATAAAACAATTTTTACTAATAACGTGGGACAAAGTTCATATTTGGTTGTTACAGAGTGACATATGGCCGATACAATTTTATTCTCACAAAACACCATTGCATTGAATATTAATTGTTTTTATGCAAAAATTCGCGCCCATTAATTAACAATACGTTAATTATCATTTTGTTATAACCTTACTTGTGTTTAATATTAAGAAAAGTTCATGCACTATCAATACAATTGTATTAATTCATTGCATAATGTTTACATAATTTACCAGTGTACCTACCGTGATACTTACGTAATTATGCACAATTAATTGCATCAAAAATGTTGCTTTGACTCCTCCATAATTGTCTAAAATAGATTAACATATCCAACAACCATGAAGAGTGTAATATGATTAAATATCATCATTATTTATTATCATTTCAGTTCAGAATGCAATTTTTGTACAAGAAGTCAATGAGTCTCCCAGGACCATCTTTATTTTCATGTTATATACCCACTAATCAAACTTTTTTTGTACCAAAACATAAAACTCTTTTTAACAACAGGTTATAACGACATTGATCTCATTATTTCTATATCATATTTGACTATTATTATACTCCCTTTTCTTATACAAAAACACCTTCTCTCTACTCCCCAAAGAAATCTGTTACTTTTTATATGTCATATTCGATCTTCTTTACAGAGCATTTAGTTCATCCGAGACTAATAAAGTGAGATTGGTTTTGCATAAATATCACTGCAAATTACCTGTGATTCTGAGTCATTGCAAGGGTGTTTTTGTATTGTCAGTCTGCAGAATATTTTTGTCAAATCTGCGGGAGTACATTTTGCATTCATTTTCAATTTTTTAATAATCATAAGTAAGTATAATGAAGCATGTTCAGTACGTCTATGATACATGTACAACCACGATCAATGGGCTATTCCAGTTAAAATCCACACTACCCCTGTGGAAGATTTTGGAAATATCTTCCACAAAAGGAGTAATGAGTTTCAAATAGAATAGATAGTTTGGCAACTTCCATTTGAAATACTCACTCCAGTTGTTGAAGATATAAGTAAAACCATAATACAGGGGGAGTACAGGTTTTAAAATGATTAACCCTAACTAATTACATTTGAAAAACATACTCCCCCTATGGAAGATATTTCCAAAATCTTCCACAGGGGTAGTGTGGATTTTAAATAGAATAGCCCAATGGATGTATTAGTTTTGTTTCGTGGGTGATCTAGAGTGATCAACTTCATTATTATGTAATTTGCGGTCATAATGTATGCAATAAAAGTAAATAATTTTCAATTTTAATTAAATATGCAATTACATCTAATTGCATTCTTCTTTTTACGGACCACATACTTAGGTTTCATTTTTTAATATATTTATTCTTTTTTTTTCAATTCAATTTTATCACAGATTCAGGATCTGTGATTTTATTTACATTGTGGGATTCATTAAAGTAATGCATTGTTTCTGACCCTATAATGATACAAATGCTATTGGTCATGTTGGATGTAGAAAATGTATCTCTCTTGACAAAAGTCAGTGGATCCAAAACCAATTGTCCACATCTGCTATTGTTGTTCTCAACGTTTTTAACAGAGAAAAAAAATCTTGCAGTTGGCTTGCATCTCGAAGAAGCCAAAGGCACTTAATATAGATCTATAGAAATGTAGCTATAAGGTTATAATAGCTAATGTAGAAAGCTCTTGGGGCAATCTGGACGGTTACGGGGGCACCGCAGGTTAGGCGAAGAAATCGCCGTAGGTTGAAGAAAGCTATCCCTTACCATAACGGCGATAGCATTTGGTATCCTAGTTGCGGTGTGAGTGGTAATACGAGTTGCAAGGAGTCAATTGGAGGGGTAATGGAAGAAAGGAAAAATAAGGGGCCGGGCAAAGGGGACTGACCAGCGTTAAACCTAAATCGACTGGACACAAAGGATGCATTGAAGACCAACATTAACTCTTAGTAAAGTTGAGTAAAGATGGTGGTAGATTATGATAAACATACAAACTAAGTTTATCGTATTGTTTAATTATTTTTTTCTTAGTTTGCTTGGTATTTGATTAATCGCCTGAATGAAACAAATATCTCAAATTTTTGTTTTGTTTTACAGTGTAGAATTTTTAGACAAAATGGGTAATAAGCTGAATTTGCATGATGAAGACGATAAAGGGTGATGTATCAAGCTGAACAAAGAAGAAGGGGTCATAATTAGTATGCAGTTTTTTACATCATAAAACTTCATAGGCGTCGGGAAGTGTACAGGCCAACATGGATATTTATATGTAATTTTTTAACTAGAATTACTCATAAAAATTGCCAGATTAAAGACCATTCCAGGCAGAGTAGCAAAATGACTTTTAAACTTTTACAATAGTTTGAACAGTTTGCTGCTGCGTCGTTTTACAAGTCTGTCATTCTAAAAATAAAAAATAATCGCATATTTATACATTTTGTACCAAACCCTTCCTCAATGTGTATTATTATGAACGACAGGAAAGGTGAAAGTTCATAGGTCAAAGTAGCAAGCGTGAACGAATCACGTATATGTACCTCGTCATGTGTCATGCGTGAGTGATATTTTTACAACATTCGTGACATTACTGGTGTGGAACATTGGGGGCAGGATTGAGGGCGGGACCATAGTTGGGGCTTTTCCATCATCGTAGACTGCTGATATTACCCCTTACTTGAGGCGCGTCGTCTGCTCCAAACTACTGCTGTAGTCTGCTGACATTGTGGAATGTTTTTAAACGTATGATAGTGTATACAAAATCTGAGCTTTGATATGCCTAACTAATTTTGAAATACTTCATTATTTTTAAATTCTGTTTAATCACTTTAAGAATCTCTTGGCGAATATATTGCAGGAATTATGTTTTTACAATATATTATTATTGTAAAACGATCAAAGTTTTTGGGGTTGACAGTTCCGAAGAACCAGTCGTAAAGCGTTAAATGATTCAGGCCTGCTTAGATCCCCAATCACCAGCATTCATGACACAATTTGGAAGATGAATGAACAGCCTGTGTCATCATGTTTGCTATGATAATCAAAATATTTGCACTTGAGCTATTCGAATTCATTACAGAAGGAAGGAACAATCATGATCGTTTTGTTTTTACTCATTTCTATTTTGTTTTGCTTCTTCCTTTTACTTTCTGCTTCCTCCTCGCAACCTTCTTATTCTTCTTCATCATCATCTTCCTCCTCCTCCTTCTCCTTCTCCTCCTCCTTCTTCCTCCTCCTCCTCCTACTCCACCTCCTCCTTCTTTCTCCTCCTTCTCCTCCTCCTTCTTCTTATTCTTCCTCCTCCTCCTGCTTCTTATCTCCTTCTCCTCCTCCTCCTTCTTCTTCCTCCTCGTCCTCCTTCTCCTCCTTCTTTTTCTCCTTCTCCTCCTCCTTCTTCTTCCTCCTCCTCCTACTTCTTCTTTCTCTTCCTCCTCCTCCTTCTCATCCCCTCCTCCTCCTCCTTCTTTATCCTCCTCCTCCTACCCCTCCTCCTCCTCCTTCTTCCTCCTCCTCCTCTTCTTCCATAATAATAATAATAATAATAATAACACTACTACTACTACTACTACTACTACTACTACTACTACTATATACTACTACTACTACTACTACTACTACTACTACTAATAATAATAATAATAATAATAATAATAATAATGCTAATGATAAATAACACTAATAATAACACTACTGATAATGATGATAATAATAATAATGTTAATGATAATAATAATGGTAGTACTATTACTATTTATAATAATAATAACAACAACAACAATAAAATAGAAATAATTATATTATTATAATAACACAAATATTAACAAACTGCTGATTACTTGTAGCTATATTGATGACACAAAGTTAAGATACACACAACAAAAACAAACTCATCGCGACGTTTATGTTTAATGTATTTAGACAAAATACAACACCCATGAATTGAGACTGGTGTATTTCTGTAACTCATGTTATCCAATCACACAGCAGACACTCTTGTCTTCCCGTGATGCATTGGTGAAACTCTTCTAAATCACACATGGGAAGTCATTATGCATTTTGCAACCATTTGTCTCAAACCTCAGTTTGAATATTTCAACACTTAAAGGAGTATTTTGTGATCCGAGCATCCTTTTTTTCCCGTTCTCTTAAAGGATCGGATAGCAACGTTTACACCGTATTTTTATGGGATATAAGAGCACATCAGACTCATCAAATTGCATTCTGCATACGAGGAATGTCCTTCTGATATCAAATAATTATGAATATTTGAAATTCGCGATATAATACAAATTTTATGACAAATTATTAAAAATTGATATTTTTGATATTTAACAGTCCTCGAAGTAAACTTTATGAATCTAATGATAAAGTGTATGTAGCTGGGAGGAAAAGTCGTCCATCATTTAAACATTTTGACCTTTCGTACTTAAGTATAAAGTATATCTTCAGTATGAACGGTCAAAATTTTCAAATGATGGACGACTTTTTCTCCAAGGTATCCATACACTTTACGTACATATCATTAGATTTTTTATAAAGTTTACTTCGAGGACGATTAAATATCAAAAATATCAAAAATATCAATTTTTAATTATACTGTGCAAACGTACCGTAGCTATCCGGTTCTTTAACCAGAACGCAAATACAAATTTGACAACATTTTTGAGAAACAAATTAATCTGCAAGAATTCGTTTGTACACTAAACATTAGGCCGAATAAAATTAATGTTTTAGTTCTCGCCCCCCCCCCCCTCAATTTCTGGGATTTGTCAGATTTAAAAAAGATATTTTTAGACTTTGGAATACTTTAGGAAAACTTTATGCATATGGATCACTTCCAAGGCTTTTTGTGGTGTTCTAGGGGTTTATCCCTCAGAATCGCGCATTAAAAAAGGGAGGACCTCCTCCTTTCCTCGAGCACTGTTGGAAAAGACCGAAAACTACTAACAATGCTAATAAACATTGAAAAAAAAACACCTTCCTCCCTCATCAATTCATGAAAATCCTTTGGACGAGAACCAAAACATTAATTTTATACGGCCTTATGCAGCCAGGGGTTTCCAGTGGTATAAAACAATTTCAACTTTTTTGAAAAAAGTGGGGGATGAGGCTGGGGATCACGAAATGCCCTTTAATAATGTTAAGCGCTGGTTAATAAAGAGGCACTGGAGTAATGCATGATGGGACGGGCTGATTAGTCTCCTGTGATACAATCCGGATTAGCTTGTTTTACCCTATTGACTCTGTCTACGGCAGGAAGTAAAACCTGCTACTAGTCATACATTTCGGACATCCTTTGCAGATGAAACCTTGAAATCAAAAGGCCTATGACCTCATTTACCCCCATCAAGGAACCTCGTGTGACACACAAAGGATTTTGTCATGTATTTCTAGTTAAATTTGTTAATATGATCCAGTAAAGGTAGACGGTAAATCAAAAGGAAAGTTTAGGGATGAATCATGGCATGCCTTAATAGGCAAAACAATACATTGTCATGCCGGTATAGGTATACATATAATATAGGAAGACACACAGGTAGCCAAAGTTAACCAAAGAACATTTAACACCTTTATCATCAGGTTATTATTTTGTTTTTTAAGGGGGTACTACACCCCTGGCCAATTTTGTGCCTACTTTTGCATTTTTCTCAAAAATTATAGCGCATTGGTAACAGGTAAGATATGTATATTATAGGGGCAAGGACTACAACTACTGCACTGAAAATTCAGCAACTCAAGGCAAGTAGTTACAATGATCAAATATTGGTTTTCCCTCATTTTTGACTGTAACTCCACAACTGCTGTCTATGCTGAAATAAAATTTCCAGTGCATTAGTTTTAGTCCTTGCCCCTATAATATACATATCTTACTTGTCACCAATGCGCTATAGTTTTTGAGAAAAATGCAAAAATAGGCACAAAATTGGGCAGGGGTGTACCCCCTTAATGTATTATACATTTAATCAATTCCACTCTGTATATCTGCATGATCAGAACCCGGGGATCAGATGATCGAGATTTCTTTCTTTTCGCCAGCGTTAGCTGGCTATGATCTAATTCGGAGATCGTCTTTGTTTGCTAAAGAGATTACGGGGTACTAGCATTGGTTTGAATTACTTTGCGGAACTTTTATGGTGAAAATATATAATAGACCTGTTATTGGATTTGTAAGAAAAAGAAAGTATGTTTTGCCGTTTCAACGAATGAAAACGAGTGAGAATTTCAAAAGTTATGGTTTGAAGGAAATATGACATTAAAAGTTCATGCCAGGCCTATAATAGTTTCCACAGCATATCAACGAAAGAAAATTATAGAATCCTTGTTATCAGGCGTTCTTAGATTTACATTCGCAGACCTCCTGGAGATCAGCACAGCATGAGATGTGAGTGTATTGATAACATGATTAAAACCTTTATGGACGTAAAAGTCAAAGTAAAAATATCCTATAATCTGTATCGTTTTATGGATAAAAATGACTCAAAATGTCATTTATGAAATAATTTATATCTTAAACATCAGTTTTGTCTTTTCAACGGGAAAAATTCGATGCAATTTCAGGGCCTATTTTTGATATGGGTATAATTTATATACATGTAGGCCTATTATAATTGAACAATATCAGTCTTTATACATTTTATAATGTGCTATATTAAGTATAAATTGCGAATTAATATAAAATTAATGTGCATGTATAAGGCAAGTAGGATGGCAGTTTTAGCCAATTAACTAAAAACTGCATTTCTTTATATTAATAATGAGCTAAGGGTAGCCTAAAAGGCAGAAAAGACAAAAAGACAGAACAATTTGGAGTAATTAATTGACAGGAAGTTATAGGAGTTGTTTGGTTTGCTGTTTCTGTGTGCATGTTCTCATCATTGATGGTTTGGTGGACTGTCATGAAACATGATGGATCATAAAAAGAGTGATCCTAAAAATGCCACCACCCAAACTAATTACAAGGCATCTTCTGCATTGAAGCTGGCTTTCCCTTTAAAGGAATTTTTATCGTCTTTATAAGTTATCTTTTTCTTTGTTTGCTCTTATACGTGACAATGGTGACTCATGATTGGTCGCAACAAAATACTTTATTTTCAGTGACATTCCTGAAGCACGGTTTACGCATGTCACCTTAATTATCAACATAGGCCTATGTAAAAACGAGCAAACAAACAAGTCGACGAACAACTTTAAAAAGTCATACGATATAATACTGATAAAGACCTTTAATATACACTAAATGTGATAAAATATGCAATTAAATGCTTAGATTTATGATCATTGAAAGTGACCAGTATAAATACAACCGATAAGTTGAATAGAATTCGTGTCATATCTTCATTGGCGCCAATTTGAACCACTATCTGATATAACATGTTCATGACAGTGTGTATTGTAGTGTACTAAGACACTTGGTACAAGTAATGTTCTGGACCGATTCTGGGCACGTTTATACCTGATACAATAGCAACCCATGTTGATATTCAGGACATTCACTCAATTATCTTTAACCATTTTTTTATATAACTTATCAAATTTGGATTATGACCAGAGCATGTACAAATTATTATGCCCAAAGCGGAATGTCAGTACATTTCTTTTATTCGGATATTTCTTTAAAACGTGAAGTTGAAATCTTATTTAATGGTAATCACACATTTATCACAAAATACTACAAAGCAGTCACGCTGTAGAATAAAAGATGTTGGTAGCAATCAAAAATATATTGATTGTACAAATAGAATCGCCGCAAACCAGCCAAAGATGTTTTAAGTCATTAAAGTCATGTAAACTGTTGTGATTTGGTGTTTGTTAGCTCGATCAGGATTCCTAAATTGATCATTATGATTGTATAGTTTTGAGTCAAGCAGTGGTAGCAAACATGGTCAAGTTTTGCGAAGCTTAACAAAGATTTTGCAATTTCTACTAATTTCTAATTAATGAACATGCCCGGTGAACATGATGCGCATTAAGGGGCAGCATCAAAACTCGACCGGCGGTTGATGGCGGTTGAACCGCGTTCCATTGTTTAGAACAATAGAAACCGGCTCCCACCAGACAGACCTGGGCGGAACCGGCGGGCAACCGGCGATTGAGTTTTGAAGCGGTCCCTAACTCTTTACTGAGTGTTCACATTGAACTTACTGCCAAATCAAAAACCAATGACTATGAAAACAACAGAAGTCTCTCGATATATTTTCAGCTGGTGAACATTATAAGAAACGCAACTTTGAATTGAACATTCAGGAGTATCATGATACGTCAATCAGAATTATGAATATTGACAATAAACATGATAAGATGCCGTAATATCTAACATGACAAAGTTCTGTAAAGTTGCACAGAGCCAAACCCTAAATCCCACCAAAGAGGTTGCGCATCTGTTGTTGTCTTCTACCGTGTGTGTGAGGTTAATCAGGCGACATGTCGACAGTATCTTGTAGTCAGTCTGCCCCTTCCTTGCCCCCTTCTCAGTAAATACAATTGCTTGAGAACAAATTGTCGCTATAATACTTGGCATGTCTGTATTATTGCTTCGAGTTGTTACACCGGGTCATCACTTTAAGCTTATAAACGGAGTAAAAGAGGTTTCAAGATAATTGAATGATATCAAAAAAACTGGGCCGCTACACATCAAATTTAATGGGACCTACATTAAGCGTTATTGCAGAAACTGATAGGCGTGCAGATTATGTATAATATTCATAATACGAAAGTAATTGTATTCAAGTCATCTTGTTCTTTTGATAAGGTATATTATTATAATATGACATCTCGATCAGTCAACGTGTCATTTTGCTCTGCGTGCTATGCGCTTCATTGGAAAAAGTTCAAGTTTTAAAATATTTTCTCAAAATATCAAAAGCTATCTTAAGAACTACTGAATCAATACTAGGCTTGTTTGTACTCATTTTAATGCATTTTTCATGCTGATTTCAAATATGGACATGAACATTTACATTTCTGAAATTTTTGAATTGTTTTAAAAGATTTTAAACTTGTCGTCTGCAGTCGACACACGCGTGAAGAGAGTTAAGGTGTTCATGTGTCATGGCGGCTCTTATGTCACGTTTTAGGTTCTCAAAAACCTCCTGTTGTTCACTGCTAGAACAAATTAATGCTAAAAATTCAACTGCAGGTGAGCCACACAATTTTTAACCAACAAGATTAAAAGTTTAAACTTGTTGGTTAAATTTTAAATTGCACATAATTCCAACCTGTGGTAAGTCCAACATAACAACATAATAAATCCCATGTAAGAGTTTTGGGGCTTCTCATGGGTTAAACGATACATCGTAACTCTTTCTGAAGTCCTCTCAGACTTAATCAAAACAAAAATTGTCTCAGGTCATCATGTTGAATTTTTGGTCATTTAGCAATGTTTGGGGATTCAAACTCCTATTCTTAATTGATAATAATGTCTTTTCACTGTGAGAGTTCCATGAGAACATCGTGCTTGAAATCATACATGTTTCCATTAAAACGGTTTTATAGAGAATTATTGGTATTGAACCTATACTGACTGTTTCTGATTTGATTAAGTCTGAGAGGACTTCAGAAAGAGTTATAATGTATCGTTTAACATGTTTAACCCATGAGAAGCCACAATTCATCGAAACTCTTACATGGGATTTATATGTTGTTATGTTGGACTTACCACAGGTTGGAATTACGATGTGCAATCCATTTTAGGTCACATCCATGATTTCCTGAAGAAGATCCTTCAAATGCAAGCGACCCTCAGAGCACAGACCATATAGAAAGAATCTTACCCACCTTTTCAGGGTCAATGGTTCTGATCCATGGGGATACTTATTAATGATTCCTCGAGGAATTTTTCTTGTTTCTAATTGTTCTAAAGGGTTGACAAAAATGCGACAAATTTAAAAAGATATAATGACGTAACTCTTGTTTCCTATTGCGGCTTTCACATCTCTCTTAAATTCACAACAAATTGAACAAGGACACTGTACGTTAATATGGTTAATGTACAATTTGCATGCAAAGTCAGCATTTTTGGATTGAAATATCTATTTCGGCCCTCTAACTATATATAATGATATAGGCACATAATTAAAATGCAACAATTTTTACATAAAATTTCAGTTTTCCAACAACAAACGCTAAATGTATTTCCATAAAGACAATATTCCCCATAATGATGTTGTAGCATTATACGTTATGAAAATATGAAATGTGAGTACCATGCACGGTACCACCAGTTTTGGAAAGCTAGAGAGAATCGTTCCACATGCTAACCGTACACGTTACACTAGAAAAACAATTCGTCATGTTTGTAGTGTAAATGTTTGTTCAAATATTGTGGTTAAAATAATATCGTGAAATATATGATTAGATAGTGCCGGCGGAATGCTGAGTGAAGTGTGAACGATGCCAAGTCGAAGAGGATACACTTTCCTGCATGATGCGTGCTCTCTTTCTTTGTACTCCCGTATACTACCTTGCTCATTTTAGTTACGGTTTCTGACATCGTGAACATTGATCGACTATCATGAGTCTCATTGCTCTGATTTTTTTCTTTTTCTCAATTTGTCAATTTTAACGCACAAATTAAAATTTAAAGTTAACTACGCATTGATTGAGTGTCGATATGAGGTGATACGCACAATTATGTTTCTGTTCACTCAATATGCAGTGTAGTGTCATGGCATAATGAAAATGTAGTATTGTGTTGAAAAGTTGTTAAAATTCAATAAATTTATGTAAATACGATATGTGTTTTACGTTCGACATGTGCGAGGCCGATACTTTTTAAAGAGGGAAGACAGTAAAAATCATTCAATTAGAGAATAAAAGATAGGATTTTGTCTTTTGCCTATCTAATATCGTCATAATGGATGGGCTGGCCAATATTTTGAGTAGTGGATGCCGGCGCAATCGGTATCCACTATATTGGCACAAAATCCTAAGAAAACTGCTGGGGTTTTTTCAAGAAAAAAAATCACTTTTGTGAGGACAACCCCGTTATTTTAAATGAACGAAACCGTCACATACATAAGAATTGTAAAGTCGCAATTTTTTACTGAAAGCAGTAATTGTGTAATTTAGTATTGCTATCTACTGAAGATAACATTTCTTATAAACATATCCTGAATTATGTAATTTGTTATTAGAAAGATTTGAGCCAGGTATACCAACTTGGTGTGGGGAACAAGACAAAGACAAGATAAAAACTAATGCAGTATGTATTATGTCATGACAATATACAATTCTGAATTTTTGAAATTAAAGAAAATGTTAAGTTTGTCGTGAATGTCGTCTGCAGTCAACAATCGCATGGAGAGGGTTAACAGATCTTCCCCATATGAAAACACCAACAGTTACCAACAACTGCCACAATTTAACCTTCATATAGATCAATCATGTGCATCGGTGAATTGATTGAGTTTTTGGCAAGTTAACAAAGCAAAGTGATTGTTAGAAGATACCGGCAATAAGTTGTTTTTTGATAATGGTAAAGAACTGAACAAATTACACGGTCATCACAATTAAATCAAGTGTTATAAGAATTCACTCATTGGCAAAGACTGGTGTGGTAAATACAGCACATAATCACAAGTGTTATACACGACTCTTTGTTGATATAAAGATTTTAAACAATTATTTAAGGTTAAAATGTAATTTACCTTTCATGCAGCATTGCTTGATATTGCCAGGGCTATAAAATAAACCTGATCGAACCGATCGATTCCAATATTTAACAAATACCATCGTTGCAATTAAAATAGGTAGCCTA
Source organism: Amphiura filiformis (assembly GCF_039555335.1). Lineage (NCBI taxonomy): Eukaryota > Metazoa > Echinodermata > Ophiuroidea > Amphilepidida > Amphiuridae > Amphiura > Amphiura filiformis. The sequence continues at coordinate 43,946,608 of NC_092633.1, read as the reverse complement.
CAGGTACATGTTGGCTAACATTCAATTCAACAAAAATGCTGCAATGTTGTAAGCAGTGGCGGCGCTACGGGGGGGCATTTGCCCCAAATATTTTCTTGCCCCCCCAGTTTGCCCCCCTTTTGAGAGAAAAACCCCAAAATCACGTAAATTTCCACTTTTGCGGCAATCCCCCTGAAATTCACTTTGCCCCCCCCATGCCCCCCCCTCCGCCACTGGTTGTAAGAGGGAAAATCAGTGATCCAAACGTGTGTGTAGGCCTATACAACACGGTTAAGATTCCGTCAGTTAAATAGACACGACATGCCTATCAATTGGAAGAAATTGATGTGGCAATCAATTATTGATACCACTAAATTACAGCAATAAATCAATAAAGAGCAATATTATGAACAGATTGGGGTTATGGTTCCAATGTTCGAATATCTTTTTGTGAATGTTCAGCTTTAAACTTATCAAGTTGATCAGCCATCATCAGTGGTGTACAGTCAGCACCTTTTCAAGGGTGGGGGAAGGGGGGCAAGGCATCTTCCAAGGGGAACAAGTTGTACTACGTTTACGAAAGTGGTAAAATAAAATGGGCTAAAAATCTTAAATATCAGGGCGGTCAGCATCCCACGGTGGGGGATGAGGGGGGGCAATACTTCCCACAAGGGAGCTGCTTCCTTACCGCCCCTTGGCTACGCCATCATGACCATCCACAAACCACGTGCTGAATGAACTGCGAAACAGAAACGTTCCTCAAATGCTTGCACTTTTTGCACTGAATTGTGTCTTAATTAATAAAATATTTTAAACTTCTTATTTTGCAACAATTAACATGGATGAGGGTCAGGGGTTGGGACGGGTGATCAGGGACTCGCCAATACACTTTATAACAAAATCGTTTGTTTGTTTGTGTGTTTGTTTGTTTCTGCTACATTACGGCAGACTGTAAACACTTGTTGTTTCACATTGGTGATGTCCAGATATTTTATGTTTACGACTTTGTTTTGACTTTTGTCTTGTCACCTTAGCCTAGGCATGGAAGTACTTCCATGGCCTAGGTATGCACTCTTCGGAACTCAGCGACCTCAGTTGGGGTCACTGTACTATTTCCCTGTCAATATTGATCCTCTTAACCTATAATAACCTACGTCTAATAGAGCACATTTCTTATAACACTCCCTATATTCATAATAATCAATAAAAATAACATCTTTTGTATTAATACTAATACACGATGACAGTTGAATAAAAGATAGGGGCGGGAAATATGTCTACTTTTGACACGGTGAACACACAGTTGCTAGACCAACATTTGTTATACTATAGATTTGAATGGTTTACAGATACTTGAACAATGGGGTTATTTTCACATGGGAGGACTTATATCGTCCTCAGACAGACTTAAACGATTAGATTCACGGAATTATATATTGATTTCATCATCATCATCTCTCCCTCTCCATATCCAGATATTGTCGACTGAAATAAATTTTGTAAATGATAGACATGATCGAAATATGGAAATAGTTATGGCATGACAAGCTTCATGGTAATAAATTAGATGGTTGTTCAACAGCTACTAAAACGTGTGTTTCATAATAATGATGTAATAATAATATAATATAATATAATATAATATAATATAATATAATATAATATAATCGAAGTTTTCGGGGCCTGAGCTTTCGATCCTAGCAGGATCTTTATCAAAGGCATTATAATATAATATAATATAATATAATATAATATAATATAATATAATATAATATAATATAATATAATATAATATAATATAATAATTATAATATAATATAATATAATATAATATAATATAATATAATATAATATAATATAATATAATATAATATAATAGACTGTAAGTTAATATAATATTCACGTGTGTAATATGATACCAGCATCAGTGGGTTTATCCTTAGTGTAAGAGAGCACGAAATACTAATATGATTAGGGTTAGGATTAGGGTTAGGGTAGGGTTAGGGTAGGGTTAGGATTATGGTTAGGGTTAGGATAAAGGTTAGGGTTAGGATTAAAGTTGGGATTTGTTTGGTAATCTTACACGAAGGATACACCCATCAGTGTATTGGTATTAGAGTTGAATAGGTAATGTAATTTATTTTCATTATAAAAATGTATTATCATATTTTTATTTATTTATTTTTATTTTATTTTTATTTCTATTTACGTTCTTTCTGATTCTATTTTATTACATATTTACTTTCTTATTTTTTTAAATTATTATTTAATAATTTTCTATGTTAGGCAAGTCAAGGAAACATATAAAGTAGAATGAACAGGTAACCTGAGGTCCCAGGTTCGATTCCCAGGCGAGACTCACATTTCCATCGTTGTCTCCTTTATTATTTACGAAGGCGAACCTGCCACAAATTATGTTTATTATATTTTAATTCCCGTCGTGCATGCCACTGTTTTTTAACAAGCAGGTAATTAAAATCAGTGCAAATATAAACGTTTAAAATGTTTAACTCCTCGCATAACTGTACATTTAGCCGCTAGTTGTTAATCACCTCCGATTACCCTAAATGCGATATGAATATTAGTCAAGCAACAACCAACTACTACACGAGAATGAGTGAATGAATAAAGAAAATGACTTGATAGTATTAAGTGTATAGAGTTACACCAAGCACCAATTGGTATAAAAGACTCCGAAGTACAGCTGGGTAGGTTTCCCAACCAATTGCAGTTTACATGGATCGCATGTGTACATATTATAATCTATACGCATCATGTTTGACCATGTATGATTGAGAGATGGGAAGAAAGAGCTTGTGGATAGTCACAAATTGTCAGACAAGCCCTAAGGGCGGCAAAATGATGAATATTCTAAGAAAGATTTGGTGAACTTGATTCATCGTCTGCAGTGGTAGCCCTTTTCATTATTTTTCGTCAAATGCCTTGTTGGATTGCAGGAACACGAAAAGTGCCTTGCGACAAAGCAACATTTTGAAATCAATCCGGTGTTTCATGTGCTCGAGTTATGATACGTTTATAAGCCCAATATTTTATGACTAGGCATGAATGTTGCACACACAAAATGGTTAAATATAAACCTAAAAACAATTAAGAGTTGCGTAACTGGAGAAGACATTTTAGATAGGGACATACTGGAAATATTGGGGATTTGATGGTCTTAAAGCGTGTGTGGAGGCTTTGCTATAAGTGATTAGTGTTGCGATCGTGGACGAGATTATATGAAGATGATCCATATTAAATCGAAAGTCCCATTTCACTAGATAGAAGATTAAGATAAAGTTCACCAACAAATTTGGATTACGAGATTAATGAAGAAAACGCATTATACACAATTCCAGGTATTCATCATTCCTCCCACTTTTTACGTTCTTGCATAATTAAATCCTTAAGACATCTACGGTATGATTTGTAAAATTAAAGAAGAAAAAGGCTTAAACTGCTTTACCTGTAAGCATATATATATATCGTCTGAAGGCCCTGCCTAAGACACGAGTATCAAACCAAAATGCATATCTGCATGATTTCTGTTCAATATTTATTCGAGATAAGATTATTTTTCAGCCCAGATCTGAAGACATTGACAAGTTAAGGTAGATGAGTACGATATGACAATATAAGGTACTCTTGAGATGACATACGATCGTAGTGGCCCAACACTAAATCTCCTCAACCCTCATCATTCGCTCTCTTTTTCTCTGTCTCAATTATGTCTCCCTGTAAATGGCCTCGACACTTTCCCTTTATCTGCGGAATAGGACTCATTAGGAAACGAATTTGGAGAAAACCTTCTGTTAATAAAATACTATGCTGAGCCACCAGCCTGGGTGGCTCACGCTCCAGTAATTTTAGATGATTGAGCTCAGTAATACATCAAAGAATGTCTTCCAATTCATGAAAACAAATAGATAATCAGCTTATCGGATTAAAAGCTTAGAGGGAAGGTCTTGCTGCTCAGCGAGTGTTTGTACTTATCAGAAGGTTTTCTCCAAATTCATTCTCTAATGACAATGTTCGAGTTTAAAAAATCGTACTTGTATTCTACACACAGATTATGTTAACATACACAAAAGAAAGATGTTGAGGGAAAAACATCTGGCTTTACATTAAGATTTTGTTAATAGTCAATAGTGGAAGAGAGCAGAATTATTGTATACTATTGCAGCAACAAATTGTATGGGTATTCATCTAGAACATACAAAATGTCTGAGATTTATGATGAGTTTTGAAAAACCTAAAATCAGGCATTAGGCTATGTTATATGAAAACTAAGAAACTAATTTTAAAAAAAGCCGATTGACAATTTATTATATGTTGGATCCCTCGACTACCGAGTACAGATATACATTGAAGCAACTCTTGGGTTAGTAGACCTGAACATTGTCTGTATTTGTCAGATAGTTATGGACATGATGATGGCGATTTGTGCCCATGTCACGCACCCTTAGTTACATGTCTGAATGGTGTACGCTAGCAGCATTGGTGTCACCACGCTCTGGACATGCTCCTGTTGTCAATGCTCGGTGCACGATCGCCCTTTAGCTGCGACACGACGGTCGTTGCTCTGAATAGACAAAATCACCCCGGGGTAAATCATCTTTGAAACAAGCGCGCCGGACGCACTGGTCGGATTAACTTCTTTCCGTCGCTAATACAGAGTTTGAAAATAGTCTTTACAGTTTAATAGGTGGGTATTTATCCCAAAGCCGAACCAAAAGGTGGGATAATCCTCGGGGATAATCCCGATCCACAATGTGGTGGTCAGTAGATGCATCGCAATTGTCTATTACGTCACGCAATAGCTCTCCGTGTTCTTGACTTGCGTAGCAAGCTTCACTGACCAATTGGACATGCTAAAAATGATCCTCTTGATTAATAAACGTTGCCATGGAAACGAAGTACATCGCAAACTTGATCATGTCAAAACACAAAGTGATAATCTTATCTTTAAGTCGTCAAGCTTCATATTAGATGCTTTATTTTCCTACATTTTTCTTTACTCAGATTCGCCCCGCCACGCACACCCCTTGATTGGTTAAAACAACCGCCTTCGCCCCTTAAGGCATGTTAGGGATCTGCGCAGTTCATCACATGACGTTTTACGCATGCCCCGTTAGCTATAATGTCCTCGATCAGGGGCGAAGAGGCTATATAGCAGAGGAAGTTGAATGACATGACATGAAGAGAGACTTTAAGTTTATGATATCTTTCGCAAAGTGCGGTGGATACATGCCATACACATGCAACTGTGCATGCTCATAATTGTGTTTGCTAGAATTATTAGACTCCGTGATATGAAAATGCATATCAGTGGCTTTGCGCTGAATCCAATGCATTATACTGTCATAAGCAGTGAGATGAGCCAGTAGAGAATGGGAATTTAAAATCTAACAGCCCCCCAAATGGCGTCCTGGATAATCGGCCTAACCCACGGCTATTATTTTCTCCAGCTATGATTGCATGCAAACATCTAAATTTGCCCATGATTGGAACATTTCAACCCAACTTATCAAAATGCGTTGTTTGCCAGCCTTAATGCTCTACGTGCTATCCATGCGCTTCAATGGAAAAATTTCAAGTTTTGAAATATTTTCTTAAAATATCAAGAGCTATCTTAAGAACTACTGAATCAATACTAGGCTTGTTTGTACTCATTTTAATGTATTTTTCATGCTGATTCCAAATATGGTCATGCAAATTTACATTTTTGAAATTTTTGAATTAAAAAAAAAAATTGAAATTTGTCGTCTGCAGTCGACACCCGCGTGAAGAGCGTTAAGGATACAGTTGTTGTCTATTGGGAACCCTCTAACTGCTGATCTTATTACACGAGCTTGAACTGCGGCACCAACTTCGTAATCTCAAAAATAAGTTTAAATCGAACCTCAAATACACAGTATTGCAAAGCAAGCATGGTTGATCATTTTGTTTACACTGAATGCACCCCAAATATTGCATTAATAAACAAATACTAAAGGATTGAAAGTGAGATTATACACAACACATAATATAAAATAACCACGATAAAGCACTTGCATGGTTATTGGTTAGAAGAAATAGAATATATTTTTAACAGCAAAGTTGTGGTCTTCGCTGATCTTCAAATATCCCCGACGTCTTACCATATTTTACTAAGGCGGCCGCTTGCCCCTTTCTTGTTCGCCACTTTAAGCACCTGCGATATTGGCCTTCTCATTGCTTGGGGTGGTTAATTTGATTTCTTTATCCTGCCAATCAAATAAAAAAAACTACCGAATTTTGGTAGAAGATGGTTGCATGACAGAGATTGATTTCTACGCAGACTTCTGCTTTGCCGCTCTGTTTTTTGCCAAGAGCACTAAGCATGAAGAGCAATATGAATATTGCTTTCATCAGCTTCTACCTTAATGCTTTATACATTCAAATCCAACAGCGGGTGTTTCTTGAAATGATCTTCCACTGATGACTGTTTCAGGCGTTACTTTGATTTCCAAGCTTCATATAAGAAAAAGTCACAAGTTGCCTAGCTTTATAAGGATAACAATATTTGCATCTAATTTAAGTCCACGACTATGATTGGTTCGGCTCAGTCTTTATAGCGGAAGTGGGGAGGAGGGGGGGGGGGGGGGGACACCGATATGAAAAAAAACGACAAACGTAATACTTTAACAAAATTAGGTTGGTGTAATATAGTCACTGTCCTGTCTTCAGGTCATTGGCACTTTAGCTTTGGGACTTGAGTTGCGGACGATCAAACATATATGCCTAAAATTGCAAAATGACCAAAAATCACAATACCGGTACGTCACCATGTGATGAACCCGACGAATTATCTCCTTGTACAGTTATAAATGGGGAAACCAAGACTAATCGCTTTTTTCATCAGTGGCATTGTTACACGCGGAGCAAGCAACCAATAATTGCCGAGTTCGCGGCTAATAACATAGATGTTGTCAACCACCAACAAGTGTATACAAGAGATGATTTGGATCTTATTTTCAATGGATTGTAGGCCCCGAGTAGGTCACCTGCATGCCTGCCTCCCAAGGTTCCCTGCATTGTCAGTTAGCCTTTTTTTAGAAGAAAAAAAAACGATGAAAAAATAGTGACAAAATCGCGTCTCATATCTTCTTTCACGCCTTACGCGCCATTTTGTCGCTCTTTGAACGCCGTACACATATCACTTCCGCTGAATAATGATCAGATTTTTCTTATCGAACTTATGGTTGTGCCAAGGGTTTACGTGCCAACCTATAGCGCTGTTTTGTGTGAGGTTTGCCATTGGCGCGTGTTTTGACGGGCGTTATTACAGTGGTGGTGTGTGATACGACTAGACTGTATCCCTGTTTCCTACCATGCCTACGAACCACCCACTGGTTTTAAGGAACAGTAAAAAAACCCTTTGAAACCAGACCACGCAATAGCTATATCAATTTTCAAAACCGCTCAATTCCAACCCAATTGAATGAATTTTATTCTAAAATTGATGTTACTTCCCTTGTATATCGTTAACATGAATATCATGAACTAGGTTTTAGAAGTAATGGGATAACAAAATTGACGCCAATCGACCAGGGCGGGAAAAGCTTGTATAGTGTACTAACATTGCCTCTCGCATTTGTACGTGTGATTTATATTACTCTCATACCCAACGGTGAGATAAGTAGCGTAGAATTGAAACAGGTGAAGCGCAATATTTAATTACCCTGTAGTCGAGATTGCACCTCTCTTACACAATGCGTTAGTTAACGCAAATTGGTGACTTCGGGCAGCCTTTAAGACAAGGAAGAGAATGATAAGGACCCCGTTTCTGTAGAGGAGATTGACTTTGCTGCCACGTCACTCAACGATAACGTGTCATCATCTGTAAATGGGGATGACAGAAAGTAGAATTTTATGTTCGGATGTTGGTGACAAAAAAGTTTGGGCTTGATACATGCATCCCACCCCGGCAACCCACTTCCTACGAGCATTAACACCTCTTTTACTTCCAATAAGATCTCATGATTATTCTGGAGCTGAAGAAGATACCTTAACCATAAGAATTTATAATCTGTGTCGCACTGATATGCTACTTCTCATCCAGCTCATGCAGTGATTTTCAGAAGCGGCATGCTTGAAATAAAGCACGGAGATATGGTGTCCCCGAATGGTGTGAGGCTGTGAAAAATGATTAATTTTTATTAAGGTTAGCGCGCTCTGATACATACTCAAGTACGTGTGTGTCGTGCTTAACAGTACCAATTCCGTGTTATGATGTGAAACCAGCCAAACCACTCCCACAACAGACTAAGTTAGGTTGATTCCCGACGTTTTCTCAAACTTTTGTCTTCACCTCTTCCATGTTTCATTTTTTTTTCAATGCTTAACACTATAAACATTTTTTCTGCAACAGTGTATTTTAGTGTATCCAAAGTTGACTGATTGCCGGGAAGTGCTGAAGAGGTGTGTGATCTTGCAACAATTAATTTGTTTGCTTGCTTTTGTTTATCATTATGCAATAATTAATAAGAATACTGCAAGGATTCATAAGATGTGAATTTTGTCTTTTGACATTTGATGTTCATGATAATTCCGCGAGGAGGGCTCATATGGTTCGCACTAATAAATGCTTTAGCAGAATTCATTATCATGATTATTTATAGTTGAAGACCATAACAATGGATGCAGAAGAATATAATGAAGACAATAACAAAACAATCATCATTTGAAGAAGATAAAGAAGAATTGTTGAAGACTTCTCTGGTCCTTTCCCTGGTGAGCGTTTTGACGAAATCTGATCTGATCACGTTCCTAGTCTCTCTTCAGCAACACCTACTTCACCTGGGTCATCGCTTGGCGTTGAAAGTCATACCTCCCTTGTGATATAACTCTTAACGAACAATTCATATTTAGAGATTTATGAACACATTGCACCATGATCGCACGACGCTTTATTGCATAGTTTATGAGTGTTTTAAGATATTCCACTTTAGCATGGTGAAATTAGTATTACCAAGAGATGCTTATATTAAGGAGAATACATGAAGTATATCATCTATTAAAAACTTTCAGATAAAATCATGAATGACGACCCCTTTTACTCGAGAAAAAATGGATTAGGAGAGAGATACATCCCTTGGCAATTACGAGTTTGGATTTCGTAATTTATCTTGATTTCATATTTTGTTCACATTTTTTCATAAGAAGAAGTCGTAGAGTGGCGTCGACTTTGAGAGACCATTAGCCGATGGGGCAACGTCCGAACCGTCCATCCGCACACGGGCGGCAACTACTCCAGACTGATGACTTCTATTACCAAGCCTTCGGCATTAAAACGCCTCGAATACCCGCTACACTTTACCTCCTAACCAAATACTATGAAAGACTCGATTATGGAACATGCACCTTCTCTATAACAAACAATTAGACTCGAGCGTATTTCACGCGTTTAGGACAATTTGTTACCGATCCTAATCCAGCTTGTTCTGGCCATGCAGCCCAAAGTGAAGTCATCTGTATGTGTTTCCCAATTCAGGTGGAGACGAAGGCGGCTCGCTTACTATATTGCCCGTGGTGCGTTACGTTTTTGCTGCTCATATTTCGAGCCTATATCAGCTTGGACAGCTTCTTGCGTTGACTTGCGACCATGCATCATAAAGTTTCTTATTCATTTTATATAAACACTTAGAATAGAAAACTGATAGAACAACTTCAAACAGAACCAAATCACTGCTGGTGTTGGCATACTTCCATCGCAAAGCAAGTTATTCACATTACATTCGAAACAAGAAAAACGATATTTTGCTATTTAAAACTTGACATTCCTTTCATCAGACCAGTTTTAAGAAACTTAAGTCAACACCTTCAACATTTATACAAACCAACACTTTAAGGTGGTACTACACCCCCTGATAAATTGTGTGACTAATTTTGCATTTTTCTCAAAAAATAACTACACACTGGTAACAAAATTTATGTATGTTTTAGGGACAAGGAATCCAATTACTTCACTGACATTTCAGTGATTATAAAGACAAGGGGTTCATTATATATGTTAAGGAAAGAGGTACATTCTTGCGGTACCTCTTTTCTTATCATAAATAACATACCGCTTGTCTTGAGTCTATGAAATTCCAGTGTAGTAACTGGATTCCTTGCCCCTATAATATACATAACGTTTTTTTCCATGCAATGTGTTATTATTTTTTGAGAAAATGCAAAAATAGTCACAAATTTATCAAGGGGTGTAGTAACACCTTAATAGGTTACAGTATTATACACACATATTAAACAATGATAAACACCAAACAAAATATCGTGCATGTCGAGATATAGTTTCTGTTATATACCTCATAATAATAGATTCCTGTCATCTGATTGGTTAAAAGTGCAGTCATTGAATTAGCTATGCCCTCCTTTTTAAGAATTACGTAAAAACTGAACTATTCCCCGGGCAATAGTCTTTTAAAAGGCTATTCCCCGGGCATAGTCATTTTCACGTGCGTCCCGATCAAACTCTACGCGCGCAATGGCGTGTTCGCATTACACACGCGGCGCCAACGCGCTGCCTGCCAGTTGCGGTGACGCGATGGTTCATAACGAAAAATTTTACCATTAGCCTATGAACAATAAAATAGGCCTTTTAACCAATCAGATGACAAAAATCTATATTAATGCGGTATATAAAACAAATATTGACTGCTTTATTCGGGTCATGGTTAAGATTATAGGCCCGCGGTGATCTCAAAACCATGCTATAACCCTCGGCTACGCCTCGGGTCATAGCATGGTTTTGAGATCACCTTGGCCTATAATCTTAACCATGCCCCTCATAGCAGTCAATATTTGTATACTATACCATCACGCACACAGAACGTTAACATGCGACGCGACGGTGTGCTTTCACTTTAATTAGGGTTAAAGAATTGAAAGAAATTTAACTAGACAGAGGGAAGGGAGCTGGGGAAGATATGATGAAAATAGGGGGAAAGAGGTTCGTCCTGCCGATTGATCCCCTGTCAATCAACAAAATGACTGGATTAGAGATACGGTAATGTATACAACATGCTTCGTAGTCTTGTTCACCAAAATAGCGTAACCTTACAAAATGCTGAAAATAAGGTACAGAAGTACCGGTGTGCATAATGCTGACGAGGCTGTGCGCAAATTATCTGCGATATTACGCATGCGCCAAATTAAAGAATTTTTATAAGAATTTTTATGTCGTGGGAACAGTGCCAAATATATGCCAACATGAGTACGATTGTTATTGATTTTAATGTAGCTTGATGAACATGATGATAAAAAGTTGAAACAGATCAGGATCGGATAAATAATTGAAGCTTTTTAATCGGCTTCTTCACATGGCTCAAATTGGTTTGTGCTCAATTCAGCCTTCTTCTGTTATGAATAGTTTTATAAATTGGTTTACCTTTGCTCTTGATATAAAACTAATACATGAAATAAATAAATAAATAAATAAATAAATAAATAAATAAATAAATAAATAAATAAATAAATGAATAAATAAAAGCTTGTATATAAAAACCTTTAAAAAATACATGACCATATTTGTCATTTTTTCATGTAAAATTTTCACCAGAACAACGCAAAATTTTCCCTATATTTAATGTTTACTTTCCCTCTCCCCTTTTTCTTTCCGATTTTCATAGTTTTGTATTGGATTATCGAATGTTAGACCTCCCCATAGGACTATATTCCTTGGAAACCAAGGATGTTCCACTCATGTGAAAAGTCTAGAACATAACACAAGGATTAGAAATCATCTTAAAATATTTAACGGGAATGAGTTAAATAATGTTCATCATTATCTGGCCATGAGAGATGGCTCAGTAAAAAAATCGGTCAGCGGAACCTAAAAATGTCAATAAAAATCGATGATTTGAGGAAGTATGTAGGCCGTCGCTGGCCACTACCCATGATTGCAATGCTTATTGATTTACTATAACTTTTACCTCTGCTGTGTTGATGCACACATAACAGGGTTGTTTTTTATTTTTTATTTCAGAATGCATCTTATATTTCATATCATGAGAGGACAATTTCAGTGTAATTTTGAAAAATATCAGAAATTATATCTCTTAATATGCACTGGATGAATAATTTATCTCGACAATCTTACATTTGGCGGGAAGCGTTTCCTTCATGCAACACCAGTTTGTTTCGTTACAAGGATATTTATATATTCATGTATATTGGAGGACCGGTGAAGCGAAAAGATCATCCCCAAATTCTCTTTTGTCAATACATTAATAGTTTGGAGGTGTTGTACATAACACCCGTTTGTTGGTAGCTAATATATTGGACACTGGATGGAAAACCACACTGTTTCAACATTTTCTCTATTGGTCAATGGATATCAGAATCGTAATTTTGGATTTTGGAATTTTAACTAATTATTTGAGTTACCGATTATAGATGATACAGGAGACATTAGAAACGTGAGTTTTAAATTACACAATATGTCTTTCACCTTTGTATGTACTTTTTGCACAGATAAGGAAAACGTTTAATTTATTTTTATAAAGATATTGTATATTTTACTTTTAACTGTTTAATCTACTTGTTTACGCTAGCATTACTATCCAATTAATTTTATTATATAATTCAGAAAAAAATCATCACCAAACACAAACAACTTACCACGACATACACATTGATAACTTTACTCATCTAAAGTAGATGACTCGCGTCTTCTTTCTAAATCATTAAAAATCGCATTAGAAAATGTAATATGGGGAAGATAAAGCCCTTTATTACACATTGACGCAAAGTACCATCATATTAAAGCGTCCTAACTGCTTCGTCGCTTATATTCAAATCGATTTTAATTTTGAAGTTATTCCATACGAATTGAGCCGCACCATTATCGGCACACCGTGGATTTTCATCCCGCCCTTTTACAAACTTGTTATACATGTTATACTTGAATTAAAATGGACCGTAGTGCGGCCTAATTTCTAAATCACTATCTTCCGTATCATGTATTAACTTTTTATTAAGTCCACCGTAGTGGTCATTTTTGCTAAAACTCAGCAAATATAACTAGCAGCGTGGAATAATAATGCGTGTCCTGCCTCGGACGGAGAAACGTTTATTTGCTAAGAAAATACAAATTGGTCAGACGTCTTCTGTCTATCTTATGCTCCGTCTCGGCTTTATGCCATATAGCTATATAATATACCTTTGTCTCAGTGATTATAGTTCATTGCACGGGCTTCAATGAAAATAACTTCTGAAAATGAGAGTTAGTTTTATTAACTGATTCGAAAGACTTATTTTCACATTTTTATTATGCTTCACAGACATAAAAGAAAACTGTTTTATTGCTGTACAATAAAAAGCAAAGTTGAAATTTGAGAACCACAGTGATAAACTTAAATGCTGACTCGAAATATATAAAAAAAGTTTCATAACATTAATTGGTCAAATGAACGCGCAAAATATGCGTTAGATATCATAATAGCACGTCGTATGATTTCATACAAGTTTGTGAGATAAATATTGGGTATTTAGAAAAGTCACTTGTTCAAACGACTTTATTAACACTAACGCTCAGGGCATGGAGACTACCGAATCTGAGATTTCTCATTCTGTGAAGATTAGCTGCATACGAGGTGTTGTCCGCACCACACACCCACCCTCTGGCACACCCGAGGCGGGATGGGGCTGGGGAAGAAGCAATTCGCAACCAAAAAGAACACGCTCTGCACTCATATATGAGAGAAAGACAGCAAAAAGAGAGAAAGAATGATAGTAGCCCTCCGGTGAAAACTACTAACATGGGAATAGAATATGTGTGCGCAGTACAACACCTCTGCGTCTTGAACTCCCACAAGTAGTTAGCAAATCGCCAGCGCGTATTTGGCTTGTTTGGAGGCTAGTTGATTGGTTATTTTTATAGTTAAACGCACAATTCCCTGCACAGGCGAACATTTCACAACATCAAAGCACAAGCAACCCTCTTCATCTCTCTAAAGCAATAGGATTTTAAGTTCAGCACCCTTAAAGCATTATGCTCTATGGACCACTACACGTGCTTTGTGATCAATGTATAAACGTTACATACAATACATGTCTGTTACTGTTGACCATGTTGGCAATTCTCTTAATCAGTAAACACAAGCTAATTCACAAATGTTATCCAAAAAAGGCAACACAAACCACCTAAGCCAGTTTTGCTATCAGGGGTAGATCAGGCAATTGATGAAGAACTGCAGTGGCACCGTTGGAGTGTAATACACACTATAAGACTGGATCAGTGGATGTTTTACCCCCTTGATGTATCAACTACAAGCATCTCTGTTTCATCTCATCTACATAATAAGATTCAACGCAGGTTAATTGTCCTGTCTACGGAATTTAAGCAGTTTTGCTTGCAGCCATCGATACGTATTTTAACAGGTTAACAGCTGTCCCGTCGTTCCCCCTTCGGGAGATTCTAAATCTATGTCCGCGCGAACTAACGCTCTTTTGCTTTCTCCGAGCGAAATGAAAAAAAGCTAGAGTGACTCAGTTCATAATATTTTTGTAAATGTTATGATTTTTTTTCTTATGACATGAAGAACCACTAGACAATGTTTATGTTCTTGAAAACGCTGTAGCTTTATTAGTAGATTGAAATATCGTGACTCATTTTTGAGCATTGGAAAATGTATTAGGCCTATTTACCATACTGATTAAAAACAAATGATCTCAGATTAAATTCAAAATGCTGAATACTACGTAACATTCTACCAGCAAGTCAACAGCAAATATCTATAATAGATGAAAGGAACCGAACATGTTCGCGTCTTCTTATGTCATATAATTATCCAAGCCCCAAAACTGTTTTCGATATGCCAGTATTCCAGATGCAGGGTCCTTAAGTGCACCCTTGTGAGTACATGGGATGGTATTGAGTGAGGTAGAGAGGCATCTAGGTAGGTATCTCGAGTTATCAGTGAAGTATAATAGACTAGATGTTACAGTTTTTCTGACGTATGAGTCAATGTTATCATGAAGAAGACAACATAAAAGTCTATCTAAACGTGCAGCGGGCGTACGGACGGACGCGGGCAATGTGTTTGTGTTATTAGCAGTCAGGGCAAGGATCTCTAGTTGAGGGAGTTACTCAAGGGCGCTCCAATCGCTATAGACAACAAATATATACGGTAGCTAATAGACCAACAGTTATCGCACGACTCAAGAACATGACAAGTTAGCTTTAGGGAGGAGAGTTGACGAGCCTCTTTTAGACAATTCGTTCCGTCAAATACCCCGATAGGCAAATGCTTACACCACCTTAAGGGGCCTGCTGTTATTTGGGCGTGATAATCCGACGAAGAGGCCATGAAATAGGTATCGTGGGATGATGCGCGAAGATGGCCAGTATGTTCGCAACGTTGCCAAGGCCAAATGAGAAGTTGTGGTACATATATACTGCTATATTCACGATAAATTCCTACAGGCCTGGAAATAACGTCAAATCCAGGACACTCATTCCAGGGGTAAATATTGGGATTTTTAATTTGAAATTCTTTTTGTCTTCTTCATAAGGAATACATAAGAAATTGCCAGAATGGCAATCCTGGGAAATTGACAGTTTTCCCAGCCCTGTGTGCATTATGCAACTTTACTTTTTCTATTTGACACAGCAACTTTATTCATTAACCAACTTATCAATCGATCAATCAATCAATTACGTATTTCATTAATGTCATATCGTGATAGAAAACAGAAAATCCGTGTCCAAACTGGACGTCATTCTTGACATATTAGCAAATGTTGAGTGAGTGAGTGGTCAAACCAAATTATCCATTGCTTTGCTCACTCTAAATGCCATGGCAAGCTTGACATGAATCGACCACTGCCATGGAACCAATTATATTTTGTCCTTTGAAATATTGTCAGGATTATTTGTTTCTTTTGAAACATTTTTATTAGAAATACTCCATTTAATAGCCATTTGTCTACTTTCTACTTTCCAAAACATACCAATAATGATTGTCGTTTCGAACACTGCAAATTTCCTGATCATTATGGTTCGAATTGTATTATGTCATTAATATTTTTTCTTAATATTGGGGATGGAGTTGAATTCAAATCTATGAGAATTCTTCACACCATGCCGGGCCTCGCTAGTTCCACCATAACCAATGATAACTAGCTATATATAAACGGGCCTCGCAACAGATTTTCCTTCAAGGTGAACACATTTTCCTATAACAACTCCTGAAACATCTATCTATATAGGGTATATCTTTTTTGCTACAATTGAATCCTGTCCATAATTTGTACACGTCCTCAGGTTTTCATAGCTAGCAGCATTGCTCAGGGACTCCAAGGTTTGCTCTCAAGAGCTTCAAGGCACGTTGAGTGTTGATGACTTGAAGAAATGCGTAATTTGGTTTTTCAAGCGAAAAAAAACCAAAGGGTGAACCCTTGTCCACTCTATTTTGGTTGTCACCCCGCCTTCGCTCCGACTCGTGCAGTTGCCTGTGGCCAATTGTGTAAATAGCGTGCAAGTGCTTTCATAAATACTTCCTCCATCCCGTAATAAAAGCAATGGAATAAGTTTGTGTGGAAATGCTGTAGGGTAAACTAGATTGTGTTCTGCAAAATGGAACAAGTGGTCCGGGCGATATGAGGACTTGCCGTCGGATTCTAGTGGCGCTAGGGCTGATACTGCCTGACCATACGATATGGTGTTGGTGTTTAGCCGATGACCGCTCCAAGACTCGCGTTTCTGTGTCTTCTGTACCAAAGCCAAAGTTTGAGAGGTCTATGACCGCTCGTTTAGACCATTCTGAAATGTTTGCGCAAGTTCTATACATAATTATAGCTGAATTGGTTTCACATTGGGCGATGCCTTATCAGGCTTTCTTTCACCCAAATTATTATTACTAGAATTATTATTAATATTATTATTATCATTATTATTATTATTATTAATATTAGTGTTATTATTATTATTATTATTATTATTATTATTATTATTATTATTATTATTATTATTATTATTATTAGTGTTATTATTATTATTATTATTATTATAGCATACAATATGTGGTTCTATTCGCCGTAGTATTCGCCGTGATGTAACAGGATTAATTACCATAGCAATAGGTGAAAACAATTTTTGAATGTATTGCACAGCACTACAAGTAGATTATACTCATCACCTGTCATGTCTGTGTCATGTGTGCAATCATAGATTGAATACAATACCGCTCTTTTCAAAGACACTAATTGTACAAGTGCGAGTAAAACGTACAATTACGATCCCGGTCTTTATGCTTATTCTTTGATAATCAATGGTGCGATGCTGAGTTACAGCGTACGTATAGTGCAGGGCAATACATTCAAAATTCACCTATCGCTATGGTAATTGCATGGTTGCATCACTACTTCTTCAGTGAATTGGTAGGATATTTTTCACGGACGGCGGGAAAAGGGACAGAAAGGTAAATTCGTGTAAAATTATATTCGAGCTGAATTGACCATAACTTAAGAGAAGAGTTTCACGAATACAATAGATCTCAGCATGCGATGCCATTTTTCGGCATTTTGGAAACACTACATCTAGGGACGTTTTAAAACAAACTTCATCAGGAGGTTTCTTAGTTTAAAGTTAACTTAACGATATTTAATTCCTTATGCTTCTTAGGTAAGAAACTCAGTAACTAGCCTAGTGTTGTTTTTGGCCTTTGTTTCAACACACGGTTACTGCAAAACCTGATCGGACAGTTATCATTGTATATTGTAAAGCAGAGTTCGTTCACCAGTTGAAGCTCAAACACAGGCTTTTACGCCCAGAAGGCAAAAATGATCCCAGCTAAAACATAAAATAAAACAGTAATATTCCCTGGTCCTTAAAAATGATAGTGCAACCAAAGTCCTCTCGCCAATGACCCTTGAGCGGTGTTTTATCATCTTATTTTTGTGACCAGTGAAAATGTTATGTTAGAGTTCTCCGCCCGTACGGTCAGCAGTGGGGCCGAATGCGACCTTCGGATATGAGCGAGCGTCCACAACTGCTTGACAACGTTAACGCTAAGAGCAACCACCTTAATTTTTCTTCTGGTACAATGTACAATTTAAATAAAGCGATCAGGTGCCGCTCTCATTGTGTCCGTGTGTGAATATGACCACGGGGAATTAATTAACAATTAATATCGGATTTTGAAAGCTTATACCTATAATCAAAAAGTTACTTGACTCGATTCACACATAAACAATAATTATGCATAATGAGTTTGCAAATGACTGGAATATGCTCATATTCATTATGTTAAGTATTACGTCCGACAAATGCACTAGTTCACCACTTCATCAATGTGGTTACTTTCGTTAAAAAATATGTTTTTGTCTTTGAATTTTCACAAAACAGTAGAAGTAAATTCACACAGGTTCTTTACGGCTTCAAATTTCAAATATTTGATTTGAAAGTTGAAGTTATATAAATGGGATGCGACGAATTTGCTGACAAGTCTAAGTTAGTTTGAGCCTGATCTTGACCCTCGTATATATTTTTTGCCTTGCTAATGAAATCACATGTCAATCTCGCCATCTACTTCAAAATGACAGAACATTCAATGTTTGTGTAAACATTACGACACAAGTCGGACAACATAATAATGCTTACAGTTGATGATGCATGGAGGGAGGCCGAGTGCTTTCTCTTCCTCTAGGCGTTTTTGTTTCTCCAAACATGCATGTCCAAAATCAAAAGCTTTTGCTATGTCCAGGCAATTAAAACATGATCGGATGTCAGTTGAATCAGGGAAGTTGAATAATGTGCTTTATCTTCACAAATAGTATGATAATTCAGTAGTATGAAGAAGATGAATTTATATTGTATTTTGTATTTAATTTATTTGTGGAATTCATAATTCCCAACCACATACATTGAATTCCAACCAAGTTTAATCAAGCTTTTGATATTATCGATCCCACAAATCCTGCTAGCAGCAGGTAAATGGTTAACGTCGAATGATGATGAGAGCATTAAGACAGCCCCTCTCTTGCACACTGCTTGCTAATAGCTTTGACTGGTAACATTCACCTGACATTGGAGTAGACATTATATCCCGATTAACTTCCTGCCGTGTTTTTACACAAGTATCCCCATTCGGCCATTTTGCAATTTGACTCATTTTTAATGCTTTTTTACCCTTATTTTTTCATATTCAAATGTATACAAAAATCATCTTATGCCTACAGGGAATGAACCTCCCAAGCTAATTAAAACATCCATGTAATATAATGAACCGACCCTCTAGCGTAATTTCTCAACTAAGTAAACAAGTGACCAAAAGATAAATAACCGCTTCTTTGTAGAACGCGCTGCCTGACAGAAAATGTCTAGCTAGAATTGAATAGAAAAATACATATTTCATAGATTTTATTCTGCTTCAATAAGGAGTACTCAATGGCACAGTTATTCAAGCAAAATGACATGGAGGTCTTAGTATAGGATCGCTTACACTTGATGACAAACGGGGTCTTTTTTGTTATGCACGATTTCGTCACTTGGTCAAAGCCGACTTAACATTGTAATAGGTTTAAATGTAACCATATAGCCGTACCATATAGCTATCATAGACGCATTAATTTGGAAAGATTATAACGACTTAAATTATGCATATTATACTAGGCATATTAGTACGGTATTTATTAAGTATTCAGCATGATTTTTAAGCATATTTTGTGATTCATTAAATTTTCACAAGTCGTCACCAATTGGGCAATTCCAGTTGAAATCCATACACCCTCTATGGAAGACATGACCTTAATCTCCCACACAGGGGTGTAGATTCCAAATGGAGTCACCCATTCAAGTAACCCTATTTGAAATTCACACTCCCTGTGTGGAAGATCAGGTCATGTCTTCCATAGGGGGTGTAAGGATTTCAGTTGGAATATCCGATTATACCGTGCGGAAAGAATTAAAATCTGGGCGATTTACTTGTGAGATCCAGAATCCATATCAGCATAATATTAAGCCTTCGTAATCATCAACGCTCTCATTCATTGAAACTAAATATTCGGGAAGCAAAAAAAGATTGAATAGACACTGGGGTATATATCATCTGTCTGAGCCCCTAATCCCTCTTCTAAAGAACGTAATTGCATTAATATTTTGAATAGTTGCTGTAAAAAAAATCAAAATATTACATGTCTTTTATAATAATGCTGTTTATCTAACACGCGTGCCCATTTTTATACAGTATGCAAGGTAAATCAGGTATAGGTAAAAGAGTGTATGTGATGTAACTTACCAAAATACCGATCAAATTTATATCTATAAAACCATTACATTAACTTCCACTTTATCAAATGCATAATAAACTCATATTGATCAACACTAGATATTTAATAAATATTTTTTCTTAATTAATTGTCAACAAGTTTTCGCTTAGTACATATTTGTTTCAGGCTACAGCAACAATATTGGCGGCCAAGTGTCTTCATGAATTATGCTATCAGCAGTAGATAGCAAACACTTCATAAATTGGCTTATCAGAAGAAGTTAGATATAGCAAACACGTCATTAACTGCAGCAAAAAGCAATACCCATACTCTTCTTAAATGTTATCCGCAAGTAGTCTCGGACACCTTCATCATTCAGTGATCAGCAGTAGACAGCAAATTGTCTTCATCAGTTCAGTGATCAGCAGTAGATAGCATAATGTCTTCATCAGTTCAGTGATCAGCAGTAGATAGCATAATGCCTTCATCATTCAGTGATCATCAGTAGATAGCAAAATGTCTTCATCAGTTCAGTGATCAGCAGTAGATAGCATAATGCCTTCATCATTCAGTGATCAGCAGACATGGTAGATAGCAAAATGTCTTCATCATTTTAGTGATCAGCAGTAAATAGTACAAATGTTTTCATAATATCAGTGATCCTCTCAGAAAAAATAAAGATTCTAAAACCTGTCCTCCATATGGAACCCTCAACAGTTATCTCTGTAACGAACCAACAAGTTTTATAAGCCAAAAGTGTTTCTACAAAAGAACCTATAAATTATTCTTTCAGTTTAAAGACAGTTTTGTCCTGATTGTTCCATATAGAGGACAAACAGTTCTTAAAGGTCTTTTAGAACCTTTATTTCTGAGAGTGCAGTAGATATCAAAATGTCTCATTGCAGTGATCAGCAGTGGATAGCAAAATATCTTCATCATTTCAATCAGTGATCAGCATTAAAAAAAAAGTCTTCATATTGCAGTTATCAGCATGCAGTAGATAGCAAAAATGTCACAATCCATGCACCGTGTCTGCAATCAGCAGTAGAGAGGAAAAGATCTTCATCATTGTATTTATCAGCAGTAGATAGCAAAAATGTCAAAATCCTTCAGCATATCTGTGATCAGCAATAGATAGCGGATATGTCTTTATCATTTTAGTGACCAGCAAGAGATGGCAAAAATGTCTTCAACATTTCAGTGATCCATTGGCAAAGTATCTGTCAGTGCAATCAGCAGCGAATCAAACACCTTCATCATATCAGAGCTCACTTCTTCATCAATGACGGAATCAGCAGAAGAAAGCAAGAATGTTTTCCACTAATATAATACATTATAAACACCAAAAGATGTCTAATATAACTAACGTAAATCCATTCAAACAATAGGCTGCTTAGAATTTAACAAAATACGAGTATATGTTTTACAATTACAAATTCTAATCATATTTTCTCTTTTCCCATAAAATTACGAGTATATTTTTTACAATTACAAATTCTAATCATTTTTTCTCTTTTCCCACAAGATTTACGATTCAGGCCACTACTCTTGCAAAACACGCAAATATAATTATGTAAATTGCTAAATGCCCTGATTTAGTTAACTTCTAACTTTCTTTTGTCCAATTACAACGATTAATCATTCTCTCTCGGAATGACACCGCTTTCTTTGTGTATTACCATAACAAATCAATTCAATTTTTGGACGAGAAAACTTTCCTTCTTTATAGCTGTAGTCGCGTATGTACTATATAGAGTACAGCATAATAATATTGCATAGTTGGGAATTCCTGACACGGTCAATAAAAACAGCTCCTCCCTCTTTCAATTTGATCAAAGCGAGTTGGAGGGTGTTAAATTGATTGTATGTCTGCGTCTTTATAATGAGTAATATCACATTGCAATTCAGTAAAGCATCAATGATGGTTGAGATGACAAAATGGAAAATATCAGCTTCTTAATGCAATGATTACACGTATGCCCTGTTGAGCTATTTTAACGCGCACTATGAGCAGAGTGAATGAATTGAGAATGAATTGGGATATAGAATTTTTTATATGCCGTTATTTTTGTATATATTTGTGAATATTATTGCTTTTTTGCATATCATAATTTGAGATTTTATACGTTACATGCAGCAAAGTTAAGAGTTAGCTTTCATCAAAAATCTTGATTTTTTTAAATAATTTTTTATCAAAATTTGCTTTTTAGTTCCACGTTGATTTCGCTCACATCCCGATAAAACATGTATCGAATCATCATGTTGGACCATGAAATATTGGCTAGCTCTAATAATAGCGGTATCATAAATTGCCTGCTCTTTATACTAAAATGGTATAAAATAACATCAGTATTTGGTCAGTTGACAGGGGTCAATGCCCTCTATGAAAAATATCAGCGTCTTGTGCACTGTTCTATCGAGCGTATTCGTAGCCCACTCTGAGACAAACTTTGTAGAATTTGCATAATTTTAAACGTCTTGTTTCATTCAAAAAGCAAAAGGGTGGAAGGGCGGATAATATAGGGAGGGAGGGCTGATGCTGGAAATCGACTAGCTCAATATCTACAACAAACCATGGCGCGGTCGATCGATATCCATTTACGAGCTTATAGATATTGGTATACTGCCAGAGAACAGTTTTTCGATATTTTCTCAAAATATCAAGAGCTATCTTAAGACCCACTGAACCAATTCTGGACTTACTTGTACTCATTGTAATGCATTTTTCATGCTGATTCAAAATGGTCATGAAATCTTACGGTGATTCTGATTTTTTATTTTTTATTTAATTTTAAAAAATTGAAACTTGTCGTCTGCAGTCGACACTCGTCGAAAAGGGTTAAGAATGAACAACCGAGCGAGAAAGTATGATTGCAAAGTTATAATACCCTTTTACTTCTTCATTAAGGGACAGCACTTACAAAAAACAAATGCCATGATATAGAATTGCAATACAAAGTATCGTACGTAATTCGTAGGGAAACTTCTTTATGTACGCCCACTGAGGGAATTTACAAGCTCTCTTTATAAATGAACCTTATCGTTCCAGTGTTATGATGTAGAAAATTAACAAATCATGTAACACCTATGAATCTATATCAATATCAGGACAACATAATATCCAGAAATGATAATATATAGTCGAATAAAAATTTAAAATCAGTGCCCATTCGTCAATCTGGCTGCCCGCCCGTCCGTTTGATAGTAAGTCCTCCGCCAATGACCGGTGATACGTTGTTTTTCAGGTTTATAGGTCTAATAGACAATATGTAAGTGATACCCGGGGCGTTTTAATTTGGCTAACGAGCCATAGAGATGCATATTGAAGCACATATACTAACACTAAATTGCCCATTTGTGTTTCACTAGCACACCTAAGCACGTTCACCGGTGTCGGCGTCTCAATTTACAGGCGGTACGATATGAAATAAACTCGCTAAGAAAATAGATTAAAAATTAAGAAAATCGAATGTTGCTGCTAAGACGGGACAGGGAGTGGGTATATATATTTTGGTCATGTAAAGTATGATTGATATCATCTTTGGCGTATTCCGTCACGCAATTATTCTACCTCATCCTTAGCTAGTATAAAATCCGCGGTGTCCTCAAGGGGATTGTGAAATGTAAAAAGACATTAGAGGCATCATTATCCTCCCTAGGCCTCCGGCACTACTGTTTTCTAATGTCCCCTTTTATTTTAAGACTTTGTCAAAAATAATTGTGAAGCACGGGAGAGATTTGAGTATAAGAGAAAGGATTTTGAAATATTATCATGATTTGGGTTCCCTTTAGTAATTTCCGTCCTTCTCGCCTTAATGAAGAGGCGTGTTGCAAATTTCCGCGCTAATGGAACGACGTATGTGTGTTTTTGCGAAGTGGAAAAGTGGCGCGTTTTTTTACATGTGGTTTGGTATGTTTAAATAAAAAAGATACAGTATAGAATATGTATATGAAACGACACAAATGGATTAAATGGAAGTGGGTAAAATAATAACAGTATATCCGGGTGAGTTTGTTATTATTTTAAAACACTCACTGATCAATCTTGATCACGGTGTCATTGGCTGTAAGGATAGGCTAGGCTACATGTTTATCGTGGATTTTATATTGTAAAAACGCTTTAGATCTGCTGCTACGGATTTTTATTTTGTTTTATAAACTGCGTACAGAAGACTGAAATACCTTTTTGAAAATTTTAAATAAAGGAAAGTGTGCTTTTAGTTTTGCACGGTACAAAGACATATACATTATTGTTGCCACAGACTGATTTGGGTATAGTTAGCCTATATTGTAATAGTAAATAATACGGTATTTCAATTTCTAACTAGTCATAACGTGCCCACAAAAACA
Organism: Amphiura filiformis; assembly: GCF_039555335.1. Classification (NCBI taxonomy): domain Eukaryota; kingdom Metazoa; phylum Echinodermata; class Ophiuroidea; order Amphilepidida; family Amphiuridae; genus Amphiura; species Amphiura filiformis. The sequence continues at coordinate 43,922,047 of NC_092633.1, read as the reverse complement.
CAACTTGTTCACAATAAAACCTGACACACAGCCGTGCATGACAACTGGCAAGAAAAGCTAACAACTTGAGTTCAAAACTTGCTGCCACTTGCTCCCCAGTTCTCATCAATATAATATTATAGCACTGTTATCTTCTCAAGAAGGAAATCAAATCGTAGAATACTGCGAATGACTCTTGGTACGATATTACCGGTTGAACAACTCTCCCACTTCAATTGGTTGAATCTATCATGTTAGCATAAAATGTAAGATAGTAAGTGAGAAAAAGGGCTTATTGTGAGGATTCTCCTCGACTCGTCCTCTATCGTACTCCAACCATCGACTTCAAGTTGCTGCATTTGTGTACTTTGAACAGGACGTGTTAAAGAACCAATGTGTTACGCTCGCTGAATTTGACAGTTACAAGCACATGCAGTGTTTGTATTTGCATTTCACTTCCATAATTCAAATATCATCGAGGGCTTTCCCCGCAATTGTTAAAAATACAGACTTTGTTAACTAAGCTGAGCTACCGAGTCAGTCATTGTGGCATTAAATTGGCATGTATAAACACTTTCACCACTTCTATGATATGTAAAGTGACAAATCTGTGATTGAATTGTCTTTGAAATTATCTACTTCGGTCATCTAAAGCAAATGAAATAACGCATGAAAATTTTGATTAGTAATGAGATCGAAGTGAGATTACTTTTTTTGTTTCACTTGTGATAATACAAGTACATAAAAGCTTTATATGACAATCTAGATACTCCTTACTTGACAAATAGGCTGCATGCTTTTCAATTATTACATTAGTATATTTTACTTTTTTCTGACTCTGGGTCATTGGATTCGCGCCAGTTTTTTATAAAATGTTATGAAATTAAAAGTGGCAGTTACTCTTGGCGCGCAACACACACAGCAAGTATAATTCCCTTGACGATCCGTCAGAGCAACATTTTAGCCATTAGCAGTTTTGTCAAAAATCCCGCGAGATTGTGCGAGAACATTCCCTTCACCGGAATTGTGAACTCCTCAGACACAAATGAACACACCGTACTGACATATTACGGCCATCCCATTCAGTGCTATGGGGTCTTTTAACAACATGAAACCATGTGACTGGGGGTTTAACGGAGTACTTTATACTCCCTTGTCGGGAAGAGAATCTACCAGTAATAACCATATCTTCCCGCCTCCTGCTCTTTGATGCATCTAGCTAGGAGGCGCTTGCTTGTGACATAATTACATTACATCACCAACATCCCCAGTGTATTAGATACGGAATAGGAAAAAAAATATAATCGACAAATTAGAGTATGGGATGATGCAGACTCTTTCTATTGTCTATGTATGACAAAATGATATAGTTTTGTAAATCACATGAAAAATGTGACTTATGTGATGGAAAATATATCTTTTAAGGGGGTACTACACCCCTGTGGTAAATTTGTGACTATTTTTGCATTTATCTCAAAAAATAATAACACACTGGTAACAAAAATTTATGTATATTATTGGGGCAAGGAATCCAATTACTACACTGAAATTTCAGTGACTCAAGACAAGCGGTTCAGTATATGATAGGAAATGAGGTACATCTTAGCGGTACCTTATTTCTTATCATAAAGAACAAACCGCTTGTCTTGGGTCACTGAAATTCCAGTGTAGTAATTGGATTCCTTGCCCCTATGATATACATAAATTTAGTTTCAAGTGTGTTATTAGTTTTTGAGAAAAATGCAAAAATAGACACAAATTTAACGAGGGTGTAGTACCCCCTTAAAGGTACGGATTATTATCACTACATTAAAGCAAAAGTCTATTTACGCATATCTGTACAGTATTTAGAGTCTAGCTTTAAAATTTAATACGTTATGTATATTTAGTGGGACAATCGTTAATCAAAAAACGTAAATATGATATTATATTCCCACACTTGATCTGAAAACTGAGCTGCTGAAATATCTCCACATAGTTCAATAGCTACGATGATGGATTTTGGGTTGGTTTTTAATTTGAACCAAAGATAGTATTAACTTCACATCTGACATAGACTCTAATTAGGTATGAAAACGGACTGTTTTTGCAATACGTTTCATGATAAACTCGTATCACAGCCCATTGCACGCGAATAAACCCACTCCATGTTGGCGCTTTAGGAGGCAAAGTAATTAGTCTTTTCATTGCCTCGCATATCACATTTTCATGTGATAGTGAGTACTTGTAAGTTGTAGTCGCCTTGTTTAACTCTCTACATTTTTCTAAACAGTCAAAACTGGTTTTGATAAACGGGTCTACAGATACATATCTAACACAATTTGATTTCCACTTGTATTACTGCATGTCAAAAATTAGCTGATGCGTAAGATCGAAATGGAAAGATTGCTGTTCCGACAACACGCTAATGACTCCGGGCGGTTCTTTACGCCGATCAAAAAATGTAGCTGATAGTTTATCACTTTCAGTATTATAATATGTTAAAGCATCTTGAAATTCGTCTTAATTGAGCAATATCGCGAAGGTAACGATGTCTTGTGTCATCTCTATGAAGTATGAGTCTGAGCAAAGCTATAGGGCGCCTTTGACCTTTTATAATGCTCTGCGTGCTAGCCATGCGCTTCAACGGAAAAAGGTCAAGTTTTGAAATATTTTCTCAAAATATCAAGAGCTATCTTAAGAACTACTGAACCAATACTAGGCTTGTTTGTACTCATTTTAATGCAATTTTCATGCTGATTCCAAATATGGTCATGAAAATTTACATTTCTGCAATTTTTGAATTTTGAATTTTTTTTTAAACATGTCGTCTGCAGTCGACACCCGCGTGAAGAGAATGCATATGAGTCCCGGAAACTATGATAGTACGCACCATTGCCTTTGCGCCGGCAGATCTTCATGACAAAATACGTTATGATTATTGTATCTTTTAGACACTGCGTAAAACTATACTTAATTAATTTTGTCAAAAATATGATTCTCATGCTCCTCACTATCCCCTAAGACGCATCTTGCTAAATGATGAACATGCGATGGAGTAAAAACTAAATCTATAAAATACCGTATGATCTCTATCCTCTTGTGACACACGCTCGTGTCTTTACTCTTAATAAATTACTATATAGTAGGATTAGAAGATGGGCGTTTTAACTTAACGAATGTGTGAGCTGTAGTTTTTCAGCGCATATAACACTACATGGTAAGTGAAGGTAGGCGGTCCGAAGGAAATACCCTTACACGCCTTTCAGAGAGATACCCCATAAGGATTGCCCCTTCGAATTGACTTGACTTGTCAACTTAAATTCACGCTTGAAGCCCATCGTGCCTTAAGATATCTTAAACGTGAGCTAGTCAACAAAATAATGCTTATTCATCTTGAAACGTAATTAGATTAGACAATAAATCATCCGGAATATCTGTATTATCTTTTTAAAACGATATCAAGTAATGCTTGCATGCTTACTTACACCTAAAACTAACTGTTGTGACACCGTCTTGTCGAATGATATGTGTTAACCAAATATATTTGTCAACTCTTGCGGATTGTGTGGTGAGCTACCTATACGAAAATATGAGCTGGCATGCTAGAAATGACACGCTAATTCTATTGCTATATCTGGCTTTATTTTGCATCCATTGTTCTTACAATTTTACGCTTCTATAGAAATTAGTGAATTACACAAGGTCATTCATAAAGGTACAAAGTAATGATATCGTAAATGCCATTGACAATTCATATCGATATCAATTAATTACAAATGATTTCCTTCTGGATATTCAAACTAGCGGGTGAGACTACCCACTATGGACCACAAGAGCCTCATTCCAATGGCATAGTTCAATAACCTTAATTAAACGATCATAGTGCAAAATTTGACCTCAAGTGGCAGAGTATGAGTTTTCGTACCCAAATTTTCAAAGTTCATTCAATGAATGTACAAATGTATTGGGGTTTAAGAACTGTTCCCCTGATAGATGAGCATGTTGTAGATCCTAGTGACCCGAGTTGGTTTTACCTGGACAATGGGCTATTCCAGTTAAAATCCACACTACCCCTGTGGAAGATTTGGGAAATATCTTCCACAGAGGGAGTATGTTTTTCAAATGTAATTGGTCAGTGTTAATCATTTTGAAACCCATACTCCCACGGTATTATATCTTTACCTGTTCCACAACTGGAGTGAGTATTTCAAATGGAAGTTACCAAACTGTCTATTCTACTTGAAACTCATACTCCCTCTGTGGAAGACTTTAGCTAAATCTTCCACAGGGGTTAGCAGATTTTAAATGGAATAGCCCAAATACAGAGGAGGGTTGGATGTAGCGAATATCTAGTGGTCACTTTGGGTCAGTTGTCCAGACTGTTCACGGATCATATCAGTCTCCCAAAGGGCTATACACGGGTAAAAATATATAACAAGTCTGATAGCTGGTGTCGGGCCACAAGAGTTCATCTCAGGTGAACCTTCTATTATTATCACCCAACGGAACAAAACAATCCCGCTACTTCTGGTAATGCAGGCCGTCCATTGACAACTATTATGTGGTTTGAGGATAAAGAAGTTGTAATAAAGAGAGTGCAAATTGGATGCCTAATAAACAGATTTTGATAGGGAATGTACTTAGTGATGACCAGCAAACACAAGGTGTAGTCTGAACTTGAACATGAATGTGAAGAATGAATGAACAGCGAATGTACAGCACTAAACATTTGTTAAATCAAAAATGAGCTACATGCTAAATCACAAATCTAGACTGTGACATAGTTTGTGTCTGTAGTGTCAATGGATGAGAATATGCAATCCAAACTCATTAATATGAACATAGAAGTGTAATGAACTTGTGACAGATGATACCAAGAAGCAAGAAAGATTTCTTGATTTATTTAGCCAGATTATAACACAAGGGTACTCCACCCCTTTCAAAATGAAAGTATCTCAAATTTGTTAAATGTCGTGATTTTTGCTCCAGTTTTAAAGAGAGAATACAATGATCATGATAATCAAATGACAATGGAAAGCTTCAAAAGAGAAATTAATTGTTTGCCGTTTATGTGCATGAATAGTAAAATTTTGATAAATGACTATTAAGTTACAATATTATCGTATTGGGAAATCCGTTTTTTCGTGAACTTTTTTTCAAAATTCGTAATTGGGAATACCAGTAGTAAAATTGCATGTTTGGAACATTCGAACATTAACTGGCGAGCATTGGGACTAGATAACATAAAGACAATATCGCACTGCACCATTCGCACATATAAACATTGGATGTTGGTTATTATGTCCTCTGGAATACAACATCACATGATAATGATATTATAATAGAAAACATAGGAGGTTCTCACATGTTTATACTATGAGATTGTGTCTCGTGCTATACAGATTGGCTGCATCATTAGTAATCACAATCTCAATTGTCTTATACATTTCCCGCCTTCAAAGGAAATTACGAAAATGAATCCGTAAGAAATAAAGAAATTAAAAGTACTGAATGACAACCTTAATTAAATAATTATTTCAATGATGGGACATGTACATCAACTCGTGGTGCTAGAATGAGACTATAGTACTTTTAATATGTAAACAGTGCATATAAATAGTCCAAAAACGTTCAAGTTTTTGGTATAGGTACATTTCAACAAGTTATTGAGCGAGATGTCATTGACCCAGCGATATATAGAGAGAAAAGTACAGGACGTGTAAAGAACAAATAAACGGTGAAAGAATCGCCACGACGAAAATGGTCTGGTCATTTTGTAGCCACTGTCGTGGCTTTGTACCCCAGGGTCCGAAAGAGTTGGAAAAATTACCATTCAACTCCGATTAAATACCTATTGTTTCGCCTCTTAATCAAGCCGTAATATGATTTCTTTTGTTTTGTGTACAAGGAGTGTGGATTTGTGACCACTATACTCACAAAGCTAGGTATGTAACGACCAATTAAACGGACTAAGATGTCTTATTATTCACTCCAATAATAAACAAGACAATGGCGTAATCTACAATATACTAAAATATCATTAACAATGACAACAATATAGTATTTATGCGCGCATCGCCATTTCTGCTTTAAGTTACTCGTAATTGTATTGATAAAATCACTACAACAACCGAATGAGGCGCTCTCGGTTTCTCAGCTTCTTTCTCGGTGGCATTATGTGTACACCACATTAACTTTTTTCATGTGCACAAAGTACTTTATTTGTTTTGTTCAAAATCTTTAACTACGCCTTCGTTTCAAAAGTATTGTTGATATGAACACAGGACTGATCACCTTGTAAAGTCATGAAGTATTCACTTCCGATTGGGGTGGCAACAAAGAATTTCCCATTAATTTTGATCGATCGTTAGAGACTGGCCGAAAGTTCAATACCCTGTAACTGGTAGTTGGTTTTGGGTCTGTATTCAAGGTCTCGTGTGCGCTTTACACTTGATGATAATCATGGTGCAAACGTGATGCAAGAAGGTACTAGTTTTTTAGTAACAAATTAGCCTTGAATATGGATTAAAAATGAAAACCAATATTAATGGTTAAAAGAATGACATATAATCGATCTTAAGAATTATGAATCGTTATACCGTGAAGGCTGTAAAATGTATACAATTTTATTAAACTGCTCTTTTCGTGTTTAGCAATTCACACTTTCTATTGCAAGGTAAAGATAATCAGCTTAATTTAAAGAGATGGGATTGAAAACCCTTTTCGTTATTTTGTTCACAGAGTTGTAAATAAACATTTATGTCCTGATATTACTTGATATCAAACTACAGGTGTATGTGCATATTTTATAATATTATTCATTAATTAATACCAGTTTTGGTATCATTACGGTATTTGCAGTAACTCCATCCACGCGGGTGTTGACTGCAAACGACAAGTTTAATTTTTTTAATTAAAAAATGTCAGAATTATACATTTTCATGTCCATATTTGGAATCAGCATGGCAAATATGGACAGGCATTAAAATGAGTACAAACAAGCCTAGTATTGGTTCAGTGGTTCTTAGGATAGCTCTTGATATTTTGAAAAAATATCTGAAACTCTTCATGTTGAAGCCTATTGGTGGCGCGCAGAGCATTCAATTAGCATGATTATACAAAACGTTCGCCAACTTGTTACTTAGAAAAATATTGATAGAAGTAAATTACCTTGAAGACTCAGTAAACACAACACACACAAAGAAATCATGATTAATTGTCAAGGAATCAACAGACCCAACAATTACCAGGATTCCTATTGTTCTCAAAGATTTGGTGTATGTAATGTTAAAATATGTTGAACATGTTCAAGGTTTTTTAAATCCCTTTTATAGTTTCAAAGGGCATCTGTACTTTTGGTCTAGTAGTAGTACGGGAGGTAAAATAAGGTGTTTTTTTTAAAACATCGAAAACGTTTTCATAATAATTTGTGTAAAATAAAATACTTTTGATTGCATTTGGTTTGAAACGGAAGATTTATCATCGAGTGCTGAATAATATATAAACTAGTTCATTCTCTGTGTGTTAATGTGAGCAATGTTTTGTATGTAAATGTTGGCGACTGCACGCGTACGTATTTGATGTGCGGATTATTCAATTACATGCATTGTTAGTTACCTGAATGGGAATAAACCAAGCACAGGCACTACAGAGGGCGTAATTATTGGGTTTCATTTAGTGGTGCAAATAACCAAATGCTTTTGTCGCTGTAATGCAGACGTTTACTAGATTTGCCACATTACTTTTTCTTATAGATAGAAATATTGCTATCTATAGTATAATTATAATATTAGTTGATTGAAATAAAAGCAAAAACAAAAACAAAACAAAAACAGACAATCAATATTTTGTTTGGCACATTACTTTTTCCCGTAACGGTATTGGTATCTAAATAAAATTCCAGTTGAATGGAAAATCTGATTTTAAATTCGGTAATTATATCCCCAACATGTAGCTCCCAGTTGTTTTCCGTCTATTGTTTCCTCGCCCTGGTTGAAGGTGTGGAACAGGGATAAGCCAGAAACATTTAACGGTTTTAGTGTGGGTGACTCCATAAAACCACCTCCACGTAAGGTTGGAAAGTAGCTTACTTGGGCGATACCGTTGTCTTGCAATTGGTTAGCTATTGGTCCACCTCCTTGTCCACCTCATTAATTAATACATATATGCAGATAAAGCCTTATCGTACGCAGTAGCCATACCATGGCGACCTCAAGTGACGTAATGCATAGGTTAGGGCCAATCAGGCGGCGCGATTGGGCAGATGGGGTTGAGTTGGCGGCATTGATTGGGCGTGCTATAGAGGCATGTTTAACAACAGCCTGGGTCACCCACACAGAGTGTGCTGACTGAGGGAAAAATATGCCTTTAAGTAGTTGATCAGTGTGGTTACTTTTTAGATGCCTTAATGTTGGCGAAAGAGAACAAGGGAATTAATATTTGCTGTCTGTAATGAGTCAAGGAAGATACTACTTGGGTAAATGATTTTATTGGATTTTAAACTTAGATTATTTCTTGGAACGCAATGGTTTGTTGCCATCTACAGATGTATTTATTTTTAAAATAAAAACGGTAACAACTTTATCATTTTCAAGCCACAGTACAATCATATTCATAGTAATTCATTCTTTGTACCAAAGTTTTGTATGTTGTCATTACAATTTGAATATTCTTTGCATATGTTTTTACATTGTGTATTTGACTTTTATACTTATGTGTGTGTTTTATCTATTTTATTCGTTTCAGGATCAACCACGTCACGGAGCCACACCTTTAGCAATGCTTGCAGCAACCTGTAATAAGATAGGCACAAGAAGTAGCAGCCCACCACCTATTGCGGATCAACCTAAAACAAAAAAAGGATTCCACCCTTTCAAGAAATCACCTTCAATGGCAGATCTTGCAACAGGACTTCACGGCGATCCCAGGATTCCTGGTATTTCCGGTAGTGCAAGTGGACTACCTGTGTCTATATCAGGACATACGTTTAGCCCGAGTTTAGCATCGCCGTTTAGTAGTGATATGTTTTTGCCAGGGAGAAACTCTTTAAAAAGCGGCAGCATGCCCTGGACAGATTCCGCTTCTCAACCCGCTATCATTCAAAGACTTCATGGTGCCACCCCAACGGACAGTAGTCTGACTGGAGTATGCTCCAGCCTACCAATGTGCAGTAATCCCTTTGATTCGTGGCTTAAAGCTACAAGTTCAGCCAGTTTAGTAGCCAGAGACGCTAATGTTACCTCACCATTAAGTTCATGGTGGGACATACGGAACACACCAACGTGGTTAGATTTACATCAGAGTATGAGTACCGGCACACCTGGACTTCAAACACCTAAGTTTTCAAGTTATGCTATGGCCGCTGAGTGTGCATTAAATGCTCATACTGCGCTTGGTTCACCCACTACACCCAATCCTTTCTTACCGACTCACCCATCGATATTTCCTTGTACACAAGACAGTTTAGGAACACTACTACCACCAGGTTACGATTTCATGGGCTTTCCAAGATCACCTTTCTTCGCGCCTGGTTTCACTGGACTTTCTCTAGCGTCTCGCGCAAACAGGAGATATGCGGGACGGGCTACTTGTGACTGCCCAAATTGCCATGAAAATGAAAGATTAGCAGCGGCCGGACAACCTGTCAGGAAAAAGAACGTACATAGTTGTCATATACCTGGCTGTGGGAAGGTCTACGGTAAGACGTCGCACCTTAAAGCTCATTTAAGATGGCACACGGGTGAACGCCCATTTGTTTGTAACTGGCTGTTTTGCGGTAAGCGTTTTACAAGATCAGATGAGTTACAACGACATTTGCGTACTCATACCGGCGAAAAAAGATTTGCGTGTCCAACGTGTAACAAACGCTTTATGCGCAGTGACCATCTCAGTAAGCATGTTAAAACACATACCAACGGCAACAATGTCAATAATGCCAAGAAAAACGGCAACACTGACACTGCTACTACAACGAACTCCTCCAACAACAAGAACAACACAAGTTCGAGTAGTAGTAATACTTCTAGTAATATTAGTAGTAACACTGGGTGTAACAGTAACCATGTGACTGCTCCTAGCAGCAGCGAATCTGAGAATAGCCCCAGCATGATGGAGGCAGGAAATGAAGATACTTGTTCATCGTTATCTTCAACTCCTGTTAGCAATGTTTCCGCGCCACCAGCGACTCACGACTCGCACCAGGAAACCAAACCCGTATCCTGCTAAACAGCGTCAAATGTAGACGCCCTCAGATATCCAAAGGAGACGCCCCAACAAGGACCGACAGGTGAAAACAAGCGTCAAAATTGCCTCAATAGGCGGTTAAGAACTATCTTCTAGCTCCAATGCAATTAAAGATTGAAAATACATTTGTTAGTTGTCATCCTTTAGGCAACTTTCATGTCAAACTTACAGAGTCATATTGAAACCGTGTAAAGTACCCGGAAACAGAAATATCCGCCATTGTTGTTTGTCAGCGCTGATTTTGAAGTATAAATTCAATGTTTCAAACACTTACATATGAAATGTATAGACTATTACGTGATCGCATTTCACACTGAATTTTGGATTTAATTTCTACATTTTTCTGCCTAAAAAGAGGAAATGTTATTAACCTCTGAGGCATTGTTGTACAAACTTTGCTTCACTTGAACTTGAATATATATTTCAGCGAACTTTTTTTCCTAGTACCGGTAATATACTGAAAACTTATTCAAACTTCAATGGCGGATATTTAGGTATTTTATAGGTTCATGATTCACCAGTTAAATAAGCCGCTTTCTCAAACGTATTCAACGGATCGTGATATTCATATCATTATTAATGAATCTTGTATTATTATCATCAAGCATTTCAATAAATCTCGCACAAACTATTGTCACTATGACCCTTCTAAACATCCATTGTATTGTTTGCAACTATTTTAATATTCATTTGGCATCGCGACAACTCACTTCAAACTATTACAACTTTATTTCATATCTGATAATCATTATTTTATAGATACAATTACTATAATAGTATAAAAGTACACAATTAAGAAGTTTTCTATTTACTTCATTGTCGACGGTGTCTTTGTAATGGTCACTTTAAAATGAAAATACATGTCTAAATTTGATATAACCACTAATTGTTGAAAGTAATAGCTAATTTGTTGGCTGCGTCGTTTTCAGCATTATGGGTAAAATTGTCTTATTTTAGAGTGCCCGTTGCATTATGGGTAAAATTATCTTATTTTAGAGTACCCGTTGGATAAGTTATCCTGCCTACAGTTTGTCCACTCTGAAGTACAAAGTGACAACGCTCGCGTATACAGCGCGTAAACAGTGCGCAGTGCTGCGTCTCTGCTGAGGTATGCATGCCTTCAAAGTCGGCACAATGCGTACGTCCGCGTCGGTACTTTGTACTTGAGAGCATACTGACTGTAAGTTATCCTGCCTATCTGCTCCTTGCCACTTTATTTGTCCACATCTCAGGGGGTAGAGAGTGTTCTTGTTTTGTTTCTTTCAGGGATTGTATGTTAAAAGTTTGTGTGCAGTATTATGATTTTTTAATTGAAAGACACAACAGCACATGTGTATATATTCATTGTTTTGAAGTGCTTTTAGATTTATATTATGGAGCAAAAACATTATTACTATAATAGCCCTACCATTGTAACAAATCTAATTTTGTGTGATTGTAACAGCTTAATTGTAAGATTTAAAAGAATTCCCATGCAAATCAGCATTTAAAATACATTTTTGACATAAAAGTTTGATATTATGTTTGCAAAGTACCCTAACCAATGTTAACACGCGGTACATGTGCTATGGTCATTCTTTCGTTCATTTATATACTTTTATTGTACTATTTTATACACGGACAAAAAGGTATAGCATTTGATCTGTTGATCAAGAAATACTATCGTTAATAATGTGTGTTTAATCCATGCAGTGACTGTCTTATTTTTTCGCAAACGATATTTGATTAAAAATATATAGAGAGGATCGGATAAGAAAGAAGCGAGCGGCACGTCCAGTCCCGCCGTAGAAAAATCAATAAGACTAGATGGAGCGACAGCAGTCATCATGGTCATACATGGCCAGTAATGAAAATTGTTACAAGAAAATAGCACTGACCACAGCTACGTCAATACTCGGGTACTGAGATATTAGCTCGGCAAGTTTCAAATTCCCATATCCATGATAGCTACGATGGAAAAATTACACTAATTCACCATTCTGTCTTATCCATGTGGTCAGTATGTTAATAAAATTTATCTCTTCTCATGTATAGCTCGCGGTCATGATACCTCGCACAGATACAAGCATCATAAGTAATAAGATGTTTACTTGAACAGTAGATAGATAGAATGAATGAATACCGGCAAGGTGGCATTTATTTTTGTTTTTCAAAAGTAAGAACATATTTTTATAATTATATTGTTTGCCTCCAATGTACCTTGCCAGTTTGCCCGTATTATTTTATAACCTAGCCGTTTTCCTATTGGTTTTATGTAGCAATGCAATCAAATGGGTCTAATTATCAAACCGGTTTTATGACAAGCAAAACAATTGACTGTATTGTCAGTCTTCAAACAAAATATCCCTTAAAAGGGACATGGTTGTGGCATGATTATCCTGATGGCGGTAAGACGAACTAAAACAAAAGAAAGAAAGTGGTAACTTGGGAGGATGGTTTAGGAATAAGCATTAGTAAGGAGGGCCATAGGGGACATCGGACAGCTGCCCAGGTCTTTGCCAGCACTGTCTTGTGATCTACAATCATCCCCGACTATTATATCCACCAAAATGATATTTATTATTAAACATAAAAACTGTTGCATATTGATGTAAGTTGCTGCGGGCTTATTGCTTTGACTACTGCTTTTAAAAAATGAATTGGTTGTTGCAAGCTGATGTGTTTGAGACAAGCGTGCGTAATATATTTGTACTTCAATGTTTTATGTCTTTTGAGTGGTAAATATTTTTTGATAAAAAGCTGATGTAGCTATATTATATTATCAATAATAATTATTATTACCTGCGTGGACAGGTTATGTAAATACGGTACTATATGGTAAATTTGTAAGCGCATTATATATTCTGTGTTGTCTAGACAGACATATAAATCATGTAAAACAATATGTCCAATGTATTGTTCTTCCGTGAGATTTTGTTGCTGTTTGAATTTCAATTGTTTCTAATTATAAAAATATGAAATACTTTTATGAAGAGTGATATAATATACAGAAATAAAAACATTGAAATGATGATTATGTAGATATTAATGTAAGTTTTAAGTGTAGGATAAAATTTGAAAGAAGATACAAAAAAGCATATTTTAATTTGGTAAAACACTTTTATATCTAAATCTTGTTTTTTTATCATCCATAACACGATTGTTTGACGAAGCCGACTGGATTAATGTGTCACGTGACAAACTATAATCTCCCAATGCCCTCTGGGTAATGACGTGGTTTCCAAACATTATTTTTGTCTTTCACGTAATGACGAGATATCATATTATAATAACAGATTTTTAGCGTCGAATAATACATAAGATTATCTTAAATGCTTGATGAGACAAAAAATGCTACTATTCAAAGGCCCATCCGATCATACCATCTCATATATCTACTTATGAATAAGTAACCGCCGTGTTATGTTCTTAATCTCGCTTAAAATTGACAGTTTTTGGATTTATCATTATTAACTGGTATTTATATGAATAAAAATATAGTATGATTTTTATACAGGAATATCGTATAATTCAAAATCCCCACCGATAAAGTATTATTAAGAGAACCCACCTTATTTTACTTGGTATGGAAATGATCTGAGCAGCTATACTTTGAATGTGGCTTTATGGGTATTTATAATCATTTAAATAGCCCGGCCGGCCGCAACTGCTGTGTTTATATGTTTGTATAATGCCATAAGAACAAATACTAGTCATAGAGTATAGTATGTACATCGTCCGCATCACCCACCCACCCCCACAAGCACCCCCACTCATACCTCCCCCGGATACCTCCATACCCCACCCCACATCATAATTTGACCTTTATAATGAATAACACAAGACATAATAACGTGATGCACTAGAAACATATCGGGCATTTAGGACAAGAAAGGTGTCACATGTGTACAATATGTGCGCAGAAATGGTCAAATTGTCTGCAGGGCAGCTATCTGGCTATTGTAGATAGGCTTCTCTTGCCCCTGAAATGCTCATTTTTGGCCCAAAATCCCAAAAAAAACGGGGTTTTTTTGCCCACTTTCTTGGGCCAAATTTTTTTTAAATTAATTTTTAAAAACTAGACAAAAATATCTAGGGACCGTTTTTTTATATTTTTGAATTTTGACCAACTTCACCAAAAATATTTTTTTTTTTTTTTATCATTTTTTGACCATTTTTGGTGCAAATTTCTTGAAGTTGGTCGAAATTTTAAAAAATGAGGCCCGAAAGTTTCCATAATTCCAGGGTTCAGACCAACCTTAATGTTACTATGTAGTACGTATTCCTTAGAACCAACCTCTGACAGTACATTCTATACTCAATGACTAAGTATATGCATTGTGGCACATTTTTTGTGAACAGATTGAACTATTTTGTGATCCACATCTTCACATAATGATAATGAGTATAAATAAAATATGATCACTGTGCATTGACATTCTGATATTAATTGTTTTGTCTCTTTTTGTCTCATTATTTATCTCTCTGCATCAGTTGTCCCTTGCATTCTACGAGGGGGTATCAAAACGTTTTTGAAATCGCCCAAAAGTGAAAGAGCAATATCCTTATGGTCCTTATGTACACTATGGTGCAAAAATGGTCTCATAAGTATGTTTACATTTTTTACAGGAGGCGCTAGATGCTAATAACCTGCTGTCACAGTTACTGCGCATTAACGGCAAGATTGAGAAAATTTAGGCAAGCAGCGTTATTAAGATCCTGCTTTTTAAGGGTTACAGAGCCCAGAAAATCTGTGATGAAATAAAAATTCCTTTTCCAAAAAGCAACAGTGCCATATCACAATCACTACCGAAGATAACTTTCATTTCATCATAGATTTTCTGGGCACTGCAACCCTTCAAAAGCAGGATCTTATATAACGCTGCTTGCCTCAATTTTCACAATCTTGCAGTTTATGCGCAGTAACTGGGGCAGCAGGTTATTGGCATCTAGCGCCGCCTGTAAAAAAAGTAAACATACTTATGATACCATTTTTGTCCCATTGTGTACATAAGGACCAGTGATTGCACTGACGAAATTTCATTGATATAGCTCTTTCACTTCTGGGCGATTTCAAAAACTTTTTGATACCCTCCTATAATCTGTCCGTCTTGACGTGTGAATCTATGAAAGCAGCCTAAAGAATTAACGCGATCCTGTGTGCACCCTAAAACCATTGTTTTACTTTTAATAGAGAGGCCACGTCGGTATATCTGCTCTAGTTTTCGTGCAACATTTTTGGACAAAGGTGCCAGCCGGGTTAAAATTAACCATAAGAGTCTCATCTTTCTGATTAACCCGGCTGGCATTTCTGAAAAGTGATGCGAGCTGAGATATTTGGGTTGAAAATGCAGTTTTTTGTGATTTTTTCCCTTTCTTTATCAAAATGCCAATTATTAAAAAGATATAACTTTGAAAGTAAATGTGGTATGAACTTCATATTTGCTATGGAGAATACATGTCACATGTGTATTCAATATTTGTTAACCAAAAAAATTGTCTTTATATCTTGATGCCATTTTTGGGTGAAATGCATTATTTTGATGGTTTTCTTCAATTTTGACCCAAAAAATCATGAACATTTTTGGAGACGCCAATTCGATTGGTTTGGTGCATATTAGTGATTATTGGTTGATTGTAAATAGTGGCGTGAAATCGTGATGACTTTCCTATTTTACTTTACATTGAACATGTTGAAGCGGCGTCTCCCTATTCAGTCGGAGTTCTCATTATTGTCCCACACAAAAAGACACAAACATGGGTACCTATATCTTCGCATTCACTGAGAAAGGTCCTTGCCATAGGTACGAGAGGTCCTGGGTACAATTCCCCGCAGAACCCAAAAAAAACCCCACTTGCCTGTCCTGTAAAAATGCCCCGATCACTCAGCTATCCATATAGGGCGACTTCCTTCACTGGGTCTTGTGCCTGGCCGAAGTTTCATTAGCGTTACCTCCTAGATTTTGGCTGTTAATGCCTAGATAATTTTGACATAAAAAGCAAATCAGTTTTGGATGAGATTTTCCGCAAAATAAGTCGATAAAAGGCCACTACTGATAGGGCAATACCTTTTCCCACCACCATTTTTACGCCAATGATCACCGAAGTACACCATTATAATACATCTCCCGTATCAAGTAAACATCTCAAAAAAAGTAACTAACTCCCCTTAAATAATGACCATTATTCAAAAACGAGTGATTGTATTACAAATCTGTAAAATGCGTTGGAAGCAGAATTTATTTCTGCACATTTTGACACCTCATTTGTAGCAATTGACTAAATATTGACATCACAGCGTACATTTAAATCAATGTAGCCCAAGATTTGAAAGTTGCAGTAAATTCTATTGATTTTGCATTCAGTGGAAGGAAATCTGTGTAATGATATCTGAGTGTTTTTGTATGTAAGTGCTACTTTCAAATCTGGACCTCACTACATTAAATTGACCGGTGTTTTATTGTTTTCTAGGCTATCGTATCAAATGAGGTGTCAAAATACACAGAAATAAATTCTGCTTCCAACACATTTTACAGATTTTTAATACAATAGCCCCTTTTTGAATAATGGCCATTATTCAAGGGGGTTAGTTACTTTTTTGAGATGTTTATAACCCTTTTATTGTCACGTGCATCCAACTTTGTACTTTAAGATAACGACGAAACAGACGAACATGAAATTAGGTTAAAATAGAAGAAAATAATGTTATAGACTTATACAAACAGTGTGTTTTGTTGTGCATTCTGTAGTGATCTTGGGTAAGTGTTTTTGGCATTAGGTCGTTGCGACCGTAACACACACAAACCCCACGATGAATGAATGCGAAGATACGGGTAGCCATGTTTGTGTATTATGTTGTCCCATGCAGGTACCCCTCTGACGGGTCATTACATTAATGTTACGTACTGTTATAAACCTCAGCAACACGTACAGCCCGTAAGTAGAAACGACGTGTAATCATGGTAATGAAACAACAATAGCGTTAAAGCATCCTCTCTCACCTGGTCACCTGGATTGCAATGGCTCTGAACAGAGATGTCCTAAACAAAATGAACACTTTACTTAGCCATGATGGCAGACATCGTGAACATCATGGGAGATGTTAATTAACAGGGCCGCCGAGAACCATAATCACGTATTACGGGCCAGGGGGGGGGCACTCGAATATGAAAGTGACGTAGCTGTGCCTACCGGAGACCGACACTACATATCGTTGTTGATTTTTTTCGACAAAAATGATGTTTTTAGTGAGGGCTCCAAGAAAATGGGGGTCATTCTGTGTGGGACCACTAAAAATTGGGTGTCATTGACAGTGAAAATAAATTTTTTACGTCCGTGAAGTACATCCGAACTTACCGAATCAAGTACAAGTTACAACTCATTTTATGTGTGTATTCATCCTGACGTTTTGCCGTAACTGCTAACATAACCATGATACCGACGGTACAAACGAACATGAAACTATTACGAGGTTAAAATAGAATAAAACCGTTTTCCTGGAAAGAAAATACAGAACTTGATGTAAATATAACAACATTGAGTAAAATAGGATAATCAGTACGATTTCCATCGTTTACAATCACGTCTGCCAGCTGGGCAAACAAAAGTGTTAATATCACTTTACGGTTAGCAACTATTTTAAACTGGTGCGATTTGGTAATTCACAGCATCTTGCGAATGGTATTGAGCTTTGACAAAAATTGCATTGATCATATCACAGATATACTTTTCTAAGCCCTGTGGTTCTTGAGTTATGTTGTAAAGAGGGCTGAAACAACAACACTTTTGTAAAACGTACATAACTCACTACCGACAATAAATCAAGCAAGTTTTCAAAGTATATAATTTGTAGAAAAGAACTTTTGCAAAACATCAAAGTGTTATTTTTCAATAATATATTGATTTAGATAATGAAAATCGACTTTTTGGTTGATTCGACCAACAATACCTCGTCTACCTTAATATTGTAAATGTCAACTTTTGTTTAGGACATCTCTGTTCAGAGCCATCCCATTCCAGGTGAGAGAGGATGCTTTAGTGCTATTGTTGTTCCATTACCATGATTACACGTCGTTTCTTCTTAAGCATGTTAAGGGCTGTACGTGTTACTGAGGTTTTTACGGTACGTAACATTATTGTAATGGCCCGTCAGAGGGGTGCCTGCATGGGATAACATAATGCACATACATGACTACCCGTATCTTCGCATTCATTCATTCATATGAAAGTAGTATGTTTGTGTAATATGGACGGGGAACGTGGGGTTTCGGTGTTTTACGGTCGCCATGACTTAATGCCAAAAACATCTACCCAAGATCACTTCCCAACTGTTTATTATGTTTATATAAGTCAACAAAATTCAAATCTTTAATGAAAAGTATAGTACATTGGACACTATTCTCGCATATATGAAGATCAAACGCCCTTACATATACCACTAGCTAAAATTGATTTATTGGCATGACATTATAGTGTTGGTAAAAATACACATGTTGGTTGTTCTTTGACTTTCATACCACCTTCCCTTCCGGAGATGTCGTAAATTTCCCGTTTGGGAAATCTTAGGGAATTTCCGGAAATCTGAACTTAAAATGAATAAAAAATAGTTTTGTTTTTATTTTTGGATATATAATAGTATTAGTAGCCTTGAATGTTTTTTAACTATCAAAACCAAAAGCAACTGTTTTTGGGTCACTATGTTTGAAAAAATCATTTTAATTAACAAAAGTTGTCGCTTCGAAAATACTCAAATATGGCATTTTGACAATTTTATTTAAAAATTCATAATTACAAAAATAAATGAGATATTTCAATTGTTCTTTTTGATTTTGAAAGCATTAGTCAAGTTGCATAAAGTAAAGGCGGTTTCTAGAAAAACGATCAATTTATTTAGTTGTAAAAGGCCTTACATCCGCAAAAGGCGTGATATAAAAGAAATAATAAAATAATCAGGAAGGCTTGATAATTGTACCAAACCTATTCTTTTAGTTTCTATTCATCAACACTTTATCCAAAACCAAAATGAATCAAATTGAACAAGTAATAATTGCACAATTAAAAATAGCTGTTTTTTAAAAAAAAAGTCAAAAAGTGGATGTAAGGGCTTTTGCAACTAAGCTCTGCATAATACGCGTGAATGCATACAATCAATGAATTATAATGATTTATGTTCACTTATCCGCTAGTCTTCTTCTTGTTGTTGATAAAGTTCTGTTGCACTCAATGTTCTGGACAACTAATTCATATCCTGATTCACACATGTCCAGCGATACCACTGTAGATCTGTATCCTTTGCGTGCAAAAAGTCTTGCACAGATGACAATTCCTTTCTCTTCAGGAACAAGCATTAACGCACTATGTTCCACGTGCATTGACATTATTTCATAACCAGACTTCAGCAAGTCGGCAGAAGATAAAACACACATTCCTGTTTTGGGAAAGATGCGTCATTTTGGCGCACTCCAAATCTCCATCCAATTGCTGGATTAATAGCACATTATTGGCTATGCAAAATAGGACTGCTTTGCAAGTGCCTCTCTTAGAAGGCGCATAGACTGTAATTGCATTAAACAGCTTACAACAACACTTTCATCAATCTGCCTGGAACTCATGTTTACATGTAATTAAAATATATAGTAACAACAAACCGGGAAGTCCCCAATAATTCATTATTTTACCTAATATGCAGTTCGTTTTTGACCAGAGGAATGTTAGAAGCAAACAACAAATATATTTGTTTTGTGTCAATTATGTGCATGACAAATCTTTGTAATTATTAATTGCATACAAGTAAATGAAAATAGAAAGATATTGCCAAAAAGTAAAATAAAACGTTTAAAAAGAAAGTTCATCAACTACTGACATTTCTGCACATGCCATTGTTTTCAGAAAGACTTTCAGTATCAGTCATGTGAGTGTCCCGGGGGGGCACTTCAATTTGAAATGGATATAGGTGTAGGGCTGGCGCTTTCGCACTAAGGGGCATTCGGTGAGAGCAACATGTAAAAAAATATGGGGTCATTGGGTGAGAGCATGATTTTTGGCATTCGGTGAGAGCAAAATGTAAAAAATATGGGGTCATTGGGTGAGAACATGACCTTTTTTTAAATGGAATCTTTGGGTGAGAACCAAAACAGCGCCACAAAAACCTCGAAAATTGAATTTCTAGTTCTAAATGGCTTCAAATTTCTTTATTTTTTCAAAATAAGTAACAAAATCAGTGATAAATGAAAGTTGCTGTTCAAATTGAACTTGTAAGGGTCTTTGGGTGACAAAAAAAAAAAAAAAATAGGGGGTCTTCGGGTGACAGAGCGCGGAGCGAGCATGTGTTCGTAACAAAATATGGGGTCTTTGGGTGACAGCGATGCAAAAAAAGGGGGTCTTAACAGCCCTACATACGCGTCACCTCCAAAGTTGGAGTGCCCCCCCCCCGGGGTGAGTGTCTCGATTCCATCCATATTTTCTACGATGGCAGCACACTGAGCCTACAAATTAATAAATAATAACATTATTCTTTAAAGCTGTGAAAATCTCTCTGTACTTTTGTTGAAAGTAGTCGGCCTACAATGCTTGCCTGATAACATGGGCATAACCTTATCCGTCTAGAGGTTTAGCTCTTTTCAATACCCATAGGTAACTATGTGATTATCTTATATAACACAGGACTAGTGTCTCTTTGCAAATCAAGTCGTAAAAGTATTTCAACTTAAAATTTGCTAATATGGTTTGAAAGTTACAAAACAGAATAAATTCGACATAATAAAAAGGAGATAAAAATAACAAAGTTTTATCCCTTTCTTATCCAAATCTGAAATGGTAACATTCCCTTATTTTACACCAACCAATGGAGCGATTCGGAAGCTAATAATGCCCAGTATGACTTTTAATAGTTGTATTTGTTTTTTATTTCTGTTGTTACATAATCAGATTGACCTAGTTAAAACCCCTAATGAGTTCACCTTTTCAAGACTTGATTATATTTATGTAAGATAGTTGACGAGGTGTCTGAGAGGAGTTTTATTCGGATCAATGTGTGTGTTTCCGATCATTTGCTACTTAATCCGCTAGATACTGACACACGTAGGCCTACCTTTAAATTACTAATTTCAAATCAAGTCGTAAAAGTATTTCAACTTAAAATTTGCTAATATGGTTTGAAAGTTACAAAACAGAATAAATTCGATATAATAAAAAGGAGATAAAAATAACAAAGTTTTATCTTTTCTTATCCAAATCTGAAATTCCCATATTTTACACCAATGGAGCGATTCGGAAGCTAATAATGCCAAGTATGACTTTTAATAGTTGTATTTGTTTTTTATTTCTGTTTTTACATAATCAGATTGACCTAGTTAAAACCCCTAATGAGTTCACCTTTACATGACTTGATTATATTTATGTAACATAGTTGACGAGGTGTCTGAGAGGAGTTTTATTCGGATCAATTTGCGTGTTTCCGATCATTTTGTATTTAATCCGCTAGATACTGACACACATAGGCCTACCTTTGAATTGCTATAGACGAATCCAACGAGCTTAGCACGGTCAGAATTCAGTCGGCCATTACTGGGTCCCGTCTGCACCAAACTGGTGTTATTACTGCCCTTGAATTGGGTGGATTAAATCCGCTTAAAAATCGATGATGAATTGTATTGTGTTGTAAACATTCATCATTCTTTTGTCTACGTGTAACACGGGTGATGGAATCCAGTTTAATATACCCGCCAAGGCCACATCATTTCACATTTTAGGTGAGATATACCTAAGGGGGGACCCAGCTATGGCTGCCATTGAGGTGTAGGTGAAATTGGATTCGTTTATAGTAAGTATGGATATTGGAACAAAAGAAGATGGCTAGACGTATATTCCAAAGTATTTGTACAGGGTGTATCAAAATAAAGTAAACCATTTAAAAATCCATGATCGTACTCAAGGTGAAATTTACACCCACTCATGTTACTGTCTCACCATTTTCTCACAGTAAATTGTTATGTGTGGCTTTAAAGTCACAAATTAAGTCTCGTACTACAGTGCCCACATGACATATAAATCCATTCATCCCACATATCGATGGGTGGCTTTTCAGTGGAGACCAATGCGCACAATTGGGCGCATTTGATCAAAAGTGCACCTAAACGGGTCCAGTTAGGGCAAATTTGGGTGTTTTTGTGAAAATTTGGTATACTGATGTTTGGCAATAACAGCAAAAAGTAGGTATAGAGAAAGTCAGCATCCGAAATTCTGCGTGGCACATCTCCGTACAAAAATTTCGAAGAACCCCCACCACCCCACCCCCAAAATCCCCCACCCACACCCCACCACTCCCATACCCCGTCCCACCGGTGATCGTCAATTGATTCTTTTAGCTTCAGTTTCAGCACTTGAAGTTGTACAATACAATTTCACTCAAGGTCATCCATCAAAGAATACTTCTGTAATTCAAATTCCAATCGGAACATGTCCTATATATTCTCTTCTATGACCATGGCATATACAAGTGTATACTATAAGCAACAAATAAGCTCAACACATATAAAAAGATATATCTGATACATGCGGTTACGGAATCAGCAGTTACATCTTGTATAATGAAAATGTATATTTCAATATAATGTGGTTGGAAAACCCCACCTTAATAGTCACGTGGTTAATACAATATTAGAGAATGAATTTGGAGAAAACCTTCTGATAATTACAAACACTCGCTGAGCAGCAAGACCTTCCCTCTAAGCTTTTAATCCGATAAGCTGATTATCTATTTGTTTTCATGAATTGGAAGACATTCTTTGATGTATTACTGAGCTCAATCATCTGAAATTACTGGAGCGTGAGCCACCCAGGCTGGTGGCTCAGCATAGTACTTTATTAACAGAAGGTTTTCTCCAAATTCGTTTCCTAATGACCTTGAGGACTCCTGCAGTTATGAGAGATGTGATAGAAGCAGTAGAAGGAAGGATGGAAGAGAAAGAGGAAGACAAAAAAAATAGGAATGCTCAATATAATGAACTGAACAGGTTTTTCGTATGTAGAGTTAAAGCTAAGAGCTGTATTCATAGGAGAATAGTGTATAAGTTAGTGTGGTAGACGGGAACCGCGGACCTGTCTATTTAAAAGGCAGAACACTATAAAGAAAGCAAAGCAAGCAAGCAAGCAAGCAAGCAAAGCTAGCAATCAAGCAATGTTGAAAAATGTTATGTACGAGTATGTACCGTTTCTAATACAAATG
Organism: Amphiura filiformis; assembly: GCF_039555335.1. Classification (NCBI taxonomy): domain Eukaryota; kingdom Metazoa; phylum Echinodermata; class Ophiuroidea; order Amphilepidida; family Amphiuridae; genus Amphiura; species Amphiura filiformis. The sequence goes on along the minus strand of NC_092633.1, from coordinate 43,898,640 downwards.
CATACTATATACCTGATTGCTACATGTAGTATTACAGAATTGCACTTCTTTGCACATCAGACATCGACATGAGGGCGCAATATAAACAATTGGGGTAACCTTCCTGTTAAGAAGTCAAACTCTCTTGCAAGTTGCTTTTATTTGCAAGTAGAACAAGCACCTAGATCTCTATTCAAGATTGCGGCCAGGAAACAAAAGAAGCCTAATTTCCTTGCGCCGTTCCTATCCAGGTACAATGACCACCAACAATATTTTTCATGACCATGATGACGATGATTGTCCCTATCGTATCGATACCAGGGGTTAGTACAAGAGGGAATTTTACCTATTCATTTAGTAAACCTACAGGTAGTATCAAATGCACCAGTTGATAGACATTTGGAGAAAAGACAACATAGGCAATATTTTCATAACATTATCTTTCTTGAGCACATCAAGAACTGATCATAAAGCTAATATACACATTATAACCATAGGGGACTGTCGTAATACAGCTATACTCATATATCAGGGTGCAAAGTATGAGGATAGAGTACATACTGGCGGGTATGGGTGGACGGAGCCAACGAATCATTATTAAACACAGTATCATATCATTGCAGTATATACTTATGTCTGACTAAAAATTGATTTTTCTGGAATTTTTTTGGTGGAATATTTACTGATGGTGTAAAGTATATAGATTCATCAAACAAGCTCGTCATGTTCAGGGTAATATTTTGCGCTGAGCAATGTGTGCTTTGTCCGAACAGGTGGCTGGCTGCCTGCCGGCAGGTGGAACAGTGGGTTGGTGTTTGAGATATGTTTTGTATTATTTTACATTTTACCTAAGTTGATACCAGACAGAGATTTTGTTTCAAATTTTTTTAAAACTGAACAGGAACAATACTACAATACCAAATTCTTATTACTGTCGCCTCCAGAGGTACACTGCCGCGCAGCTACTTCATTGGTACTATAGAGTACCTATGTGGGTACTCTAGAATACTGGATTGGTGTTGCACTGGTACTCTAGAGTAACCACAAAGTAGCTGGCCAGCAGTGTACCTCTGGGGTGACAGCAATGGGAATCTGGTAGTGTATTAAGCAAAGAAATTGTAAAAAAAAAACCTTTAACATCGTTAAAACAATGGTGGCAGCTTGTTAGTTATTGACTTGGTGGAAAAGAAAGTCTGAGCTGAATCTGTGTAGATTAAAGCCATATGTGACCCGGCAGCACAAACGAGCCGTAAATTCCCTAAATTGTATTCTGAGTTATGGTGTAAAATGTGTACGAAGGTCGTATTCATCGGTCACTTAAGCTGGCGCGACATCCGTCTTATTTTGAAAGTCACAACACCAATCAATAATCCTATTATTGAAGTGGATAATACGCTTCTACCTTAGATGGCTATAGAACTTTTAATAGCTCTGGTCTTTGTTTGCTTTTGCTAAATCCTTTTCAAGTGGTGGGTTATTTGTATAGGTATGCATAACCAACAATTAACAATGAGAGAACACTTCTTAAACCTCGTTGACTTGGGGATGATTTGAAATGACCGCCAATTATGACTGTTTGATATTTATTGCCGGCAATGTTGAAAAAGAGACACACATAGAAACGAAAAAAGCTATAATTTTGTTGAAGGCGCAAAGTTTAACTAACCATAACTCCGCTTCTGGATATCGTTTGAAGTCAAATGATATACCATTTTAAGTTTATGATGTTTATTTTTAAACACGAAATAAAACAAAATTGTCCGGGGGAGGAATTTACGGCTCATTCGCCGTGGACGGTCACATATTATAACATTTGCTGAGGAGAACGCCCTCAAAAAGATTTTTAAATTCTGGTTTTCACACGATTGTAATGTACAAAAATCAAGACTTAAGGTGCTGTAGTTTTGTCAAAATCCGAGAATTGAATAAAAATACACAGACACACACACCCCGAGGAATAGGATCGTACCGTATTACAACCGTTTGAGTAACATGTATGTGGGCTAGTAGTAAATTCCAATTTTCTATGCTTAACCTCACTTGTTCGGCTCAAAATTAAAAGGGGACATATCTGACAGTAAAAGCTAACATTTTATGGATAATAAATACTAATCTATTTTTACAGAAATGTTATAATATGGCTTTAAGTGCCGTTCTCCCCGTGGTACATAAAAATGTGGGTAAATGAATGAATGTACTCCGTCCTTCAGATGGAGCGGACCCACTCATATATAAATTTACATTGCCTGCGTTATTTGTACTCGTTTATACTTCTGACTAAAAAAACAATAGCGCTCAAAGACAATATTGTTAAAGGTTGCCCCGCAGGGCTACAAAGAACCAATTAACGCTCAAAGACAATAGCGATCAAAGACAATATTGTTCAAGGTTGCCCCGCAGGGCTACAAAGAAACAATTATTAGCGCTCAAAACAATAGCGATCAAGCGATTGAGACCATTAGGACCTGATAAAGCTAATGGACCAGATGAGATTGCCACTAGAATCCTGAAAGAAAGCACTGATTAGCAAACCCTCTCAGTCGCCTATTTGAGCTGTGCTGTCTAATCCTTCCATGTACCGCCCATCTCTCTTCTTAGCAACATCAGCAAGGTTATGGAGGCAGTGGTACAGAAGTAGCCCCAGAAGTACCTCTTGCAGAACCATCTCATATCAGACAGACAGTTTGGATTTAGATCTCATGATAGCACAGCTCACATCCTAACCATCCACTCTCAACAATGGTCCAATGCTCTAGACAGAGGTCACGAAGTGTGTCTAATTGCCTTGGACATCAAAGGAGCATTTGACAATGTGTGGAATAAAGGACTTTGCTCCAAGCTGAAAGACAAAGGAGCTTCTGGCAAGCTTCTGACTTGGATTGAGAGCTTTCTAACCGCGGTCAATCAAACTGGTTCTATCTGGGCACTCCTCAATTAATACATCTCTGTACCACAAGGCTCAATCCTTGGCCCGCTACTGTTCTCTGTCTTTATTGATGATCTGGGAGATGAATGCATGCAAGAACACCCTATATCTGTAAGCAGATGACTCCACCTTATTCTGTGAAATTAAAGAGAATTTGGCCATTGCTCATTGAAATGAAGCTAGTATATGGACAATATAAGTGTACTCTTACATTTAATGACATACAAATTACCTAAATCATGTATAGAAGACCTAGAAAGATACATTAGACTGCACTGGTTTGGCTGCATCCCAGTATTCAAGAATGTAGTTTTTGAGACAGAAGACTTGGAAAGATTGACATGGAGTGGTGGCTGAAGTAAGTAGCTCAGTAAGGTCGAGGTAACCACTGCAGAGGCAATCAGCATGATTGATGATGTTTGGCAAGCTGGTACGTGGGTATGGTATGAGCAGGCACATGACATGACATAACAGGAACAAACATTACATAACATGACGTTGTAAAAACGAACTGTATATTCACTGGAGGGGCGTAAAAACTGGCACTACAGTACGGTGTCTGATCTCCGCCAAACTCCCCCTTTTATAATTCATATCCCCAAATTTTTAGTTTTCCCCCTTTTTGCGAAATGCTTTCCCCTTTTTCAAATATTTCCCCCTTTTAACTTTCCCCGTTTTCAAATAGTTTCCCCCTTTTCGACTTTCCCCCCTTTTCGACTTACCCCCTGGGTTCGAACTCCCAACCCTCCGATTGCGAGGTAGAGCCCGTACCGCTGCGCCACCGTGCCCCCCTTTCATTCTATAATCTGTCCGTCTTGACGTGTGAATCTATGAAAGCGGCCTAAAGAATTAACGCGATCCTGTGTGTGCACCCTTTTTTTTAAAAACATTGTTTTACTTTTAATAGAGAGGCCACGTCGGTCTACCTGCTCTAGTTTTCGGGCATCATTTCCTTTCTTTATCAAAAATGCCAATTATTAAAACAGATAACTTTAAAAAGTAATAATGGTATGAACTTCATATTTACTATGGAGAATACATGTCACATGTGTATTCAATATTTGTTAACAAAAAAAATTGTCTTTATATCTTGATGACATTTTTGGGTGAAATGCATTATTTTGATGGTTTTGTTCAATTTTGACCAAAAAATCATGAACATTTTTGGAGACGCCAATTCGATTGGTTGGGTGCATATTAGTGATTATTGGTTAATTGTAAATGGCGTGAAATCGTGATGATTTTCCTATTTTCCTTACATTGAACATGTTGAAGCGGCGTCTCCCTATTCAGTCGGAGTTCTCATTATTGTCCCACACACAAAGACACAAACATGGGTACCTATATCTTCGCATTCACTGAGATGAATCAATTAGGGAGCAGCGTTGCACACTAAGGTCCTTTCCTTTGGTACGAGAGGTCCTTGGTACAGTACCCCGCAGGACCAAAAAAAAATCTAATCCGCTCTCCCAGTGGCTCATCTGGTATATAAAAGGCGGGGCAGATGACCCATGATTAAACACCTCGTTACAGCCGGTTCCGACCAGGGTAGTAATTCCGATTGTTGGATATGTCCTGTAAAAATGCCCCGATCAGCTATCTATATACCGCGACTTCCTTCACTGGGTCTTGTGCCTGGCCGAAGTTTCGTTAGCGTTATCTCCTAGATTTTGGCTGTGCCTATATGTCTGACATAAAAAAGCAAATCAGTTTTGGATGGGATTTTCCGCAGAATAAGTCGATAAAAGGCCACTACTGATAAGGCAATACCTTTTCCCACCACCATTTTTACGCCAATGATCACCGAAGTACACCATTATAATATACATCTCCCGTATCTTGTCAAATCAAGTAAACATCTCAAAAAAAGTAACTAACTCCCCTTAAATAATGACCATTATTCAAAAACGAGTGATTGTATTACAAATCTGTAAAATGCGTTGGAAGCAGAATTTATTTCTGCACATTTTGACACCTCATTTGTAGCAATTGACTAAATATTGACATCACAGCGTACATTTAAATCAATGTAGCCCAAGATGTGAAAGTTGCAGTAAATTCTATTGATTTTGCATTCAGTGTAATGGAAGGAAATCTGTGTAATGATATCTGAGTGTTTTTGTATGTAAGTGCAACTTTCAAATCTGGACCTCACTACATTCTGCTTCCAACGCATTTTACAGATTTGTAATACAATAGCCCCTTTTTTTTAATAATGGCCATTATTCAAGGGGGGTTAGTTACTTTTTTGAGATGTTTATAACCCTTTTATTGTGTGCATCCAATCCTGTACTTTAAGATAACGACAAAACAGACGAACATGAAATTAGGTTAAAATAGAAGAAAATAATGTTATACACTTATACAAACAGTGTGTTTTGTTGTGCATTCTGTAGTGATCTTGGGAAAGTGTTTTTGGCATTAGGTCGTGGCGACCGTAACACACACAAACCCCACGATGAATGAATGCGAAGATACGGGTAGTCATGTTTGTGTATTATGTTGTCCCATGCAGGTACCCCTCTGACGGGTCATTACATTAATGTTACGTACTGTTATAAACCTCAGCAACACGTACAGCCCGTAAGTAGAAACGACGTGTAATCATGGTAATGAAACAACAATAGCGTTAAAGCATCCTCTCTCACCTGGATTGCAATGGCTCTGAACAGAGATGTCCTAAACAAAATGAACACTTTACTTAGCCATGATGGCAGACATAGTGAACATCATTGGAGATGTTAATTAACAGGGCCGCCGAGAACCATAATCACGCATTACGGGCCAGGGGGGGCACTCGAATATGAAAGTGACATAGCTGTGCCTACCGGAGACCGACACTACATATCGTTGTTGATTTTTTCGACAAAAATGGTGTTTTTAGTGAGGGCTCCAAGAAAATGGGGGTCATTCTGTGTGGGACCACTAAAAATTGGGTGTCATTGACAGTGAAAATAAATTTTTTACGTCCGTGAAGTACATCCGAACTTACCGAATCAAGTACAAGTTACAACTCATTTTATGTGTGTATTCATCCTGACGTTTTGCCGTAACTGCTAACATAACCATGATACCGACGGTACAAACTATTACGAGGTTAAAATAGAATAAAACCGTTTTCCTGGAAAGAAAATACAGAACTTGATGTAAATATAACAACATTGAGTAAAATAGGATAATCAGTACGATTTCCATCGTTTACAATCACGTCTGCCAGCTGGGCAAACAAAAGTGTTAATATCACTTTACGGTTAGCAACTATTTTAAACTGGTGCGATTTGGTAATTCACAGCATCTTGCGAATGGTATTGAGCTTTGACAAAAATTGCATTGATCATATCACAGATATACTTTTCTAAGCCCTGTGGTTCTTGAGTTATGTTGTAAAGAGGGCTGAAACAACAACACTTTTGTAAAACGTACATAACTCACTACCGACAATAAATCAAGCAAGTTTTCAAAGTATATGATTTGTAGAAAAGAACTTTTGCAAAACATCAAAGTGTTATTTTTCAATAATATATTGATTTAGATAATGAAAATCGACTTTTTGGTTGATTCGACCAACAATACCTCGTCTACCTTAATATTGTAAATGTCAACTTTTGTTTAGGACATCTCTGTTCAGAGCCATCCCATTCCAGGTGAGAGAGGATGCTTTAGTGCTATTGTTGTTCCATTACCATGATTACACGTCGTTTCTTCTTAAGCATGTTAAGGGCTGTACGTGTTACTGAGGTTTTTACGGTACGTAACATTATTGTAATGGCCCGTCAGAGGGGTACCTGCATGGGATAACATAATGCACATACATGGCTACCCGTATCTTCGCATTCATTCATTCATATGAAAGTAGTATGTTTGTGTAATATGGACGGGGAACGTGGGGTTTCGGTGTTTTACGGTCGCCATGACTTAATGCCAAAAACATCTACCCAAGATCACTTCCCAACTGTTTATTATGTTTATATAAGTCAACAAAATTCAAATCTTTAATGAAAAGTATAGTACATTGGACACTATTCTCGCATATATTAAGATCAAACGCCCTTACATCTACCACTAGCTAAAATTGATTTATTGGCATGACATTATAGTGTTGGTAAAAATACACATGTTGGTTGTTCTTTGACTTTCATACCACCGTCCCTTCCGGAGATGTCGTAAATTTCCCGTTTGGGAAATCTTAGGGAATTTCCGGAAATCTGAACTTAAAATGAATAAAAAATAGTTTTGTTTTTATTTTTGGATATATAATAGTATTAGTAGCCTTGAATGTTTTTTAACTATCAAAACCAAAAGCAACTGTTTTTCGGTCACTATGTTTGAAAAAATCATTTTAATTAACAAAAGTTGTCGCTTCGAAAATACTCAAATATGGCATTTTGACAATTTTATTTAAAAATTCATAATTACAAAAATAAATGAGATATTTCAATTGTTCTTTTTGATTTTGAAAGCATTAGTCAAGTTGCATAAAGTAAAGGTGGTTTCTAGAAAAGCGATCAATTTATTTAGTTGTAAAAGGCCTTACATCCACAAAAGGCGTGATATAAAAGAAATAATAAAATAAACAGGAAGGCTTGACAATTGTACCAAACCTATTCTTTAGTTTCTATTCATCAACACTTTATCCAAAACCAAAATGAATCAAATCGAACAAGTAATAATTGCACAATTAAAAATAGCTGTTTTTCTAAAAAAAAAGTCAAAAAGTGGATGTAAGGGCTTTTGCAACTAAGCTCTGCATATACACGTGAATGCATATATATGAATTACAATTATTTATGTTCACTTATCCGCTGGTCTTCTTCTTGTTGTTGATAAAGTTCTGTTGCACTCAATGTTCTGGACAACTGATACATATCCTGATTCACACATGTCCAGCGTGCACAAAAGTCTTGCACACATGACAATTCCTTTCTCTTCAGGTACAAGCATTAATCCACTATGTTCCACTTGCATTGCCATTGTGTTATTTCATAGTCTTCAGCAAGTCGACAGAAGATAAAACACACATTCCTTTTTGGGAAAGATGGGGTTTTGGCGTACTCCAAATCTCTCCTTCTTATTGCTGAATTAATAGCACATTATTAGCTATGCAAAATAGGACTGCTTGGCAAGTGGCTTTCTTAGAAGGCACATAGACTGTAATTGCATTAAACAGCTTACAACAACACTTTCATCAATCTGCCTGGAACTCATGTTTACATGTAATTAAAATATATAGTAACAACAAACCGGGAAGTCCCCAATAATTCATTATTTTACCTAATATGCAGTCCGTTTTTGACCAGAGGAATTTTAGAAACAAACAACAAATCTATTTGTTTTGTGTCAATTATGTGCATGACAAATCTTTGTAAATATTAATTGCATACAAGTAAAATAAAACGTTTAAAAAGAAAGTTCATAAACTACTGACATTTCTGCACATGTGAGTGTCTCGATTCCATCCATATTTTCTACGATGGCAGCACACTGAGCCTACAAATTAATAAATAATAACATTATTCTTTAAAGCTGTGAAAATCTCTCTGTACTTTTGTTGAAAGTAGTCGGCCTACAATGCTTGCCTGATAACATGGGCATAACTTTATCCGTCTAGAGATTTAGCTCGTTTCAATACCCATAGGTAACTATGTGATTATCTTATATAACACAGGACTAGTGTCTCTTTGCAAATCAAGTCGTAAAAGTATTTCAACTTAAAATTTGCTAATAGGGTTTGAAAGTTACAAAACAGAATAAATTCGACATAATAAAAAGGAGATAAAAATAACAAAGTTTTATCCCTTTCTTATCCAAATCTGAAATGGTAACATTCCCATGTTTTACACCGATGGAACGATTCGGAAGCTAATAATGCCAAGTATGACTTTTAATAGTTGTATTTTTATTCTATTTCTGTTGTTACATAATCAGATTGACCTAGTTAAAACCCCAAATGAGTTCACCTTTTCAAGACTTGATTATATTTATGTAACATAGTTGACGAGGTGTCTGAGAGGAGTTTTATTCGGATCAATTTGCGTGTTTCCGATCATTTTGTATTTAATCTGCTAAATACTGACACGCGTATGCCTACCTTTGAATTGCTAATTTGATTTAGAGCAATAAGATATAAAAGGTGGGAAACAGACCATTACCAGAAATAATCGGTGTCTTGTTGAGGTATAGACGAATCCAACGAGCCAATGGTCAGAATTCAGTCGGCCATTACTGGGTCCCGTCTGCACCAAACTGGTGTTATTACTAGTAGCCCATGAATTGGGTGGATTAAATCCGCTTAAAAATCGATGTTGAATTGTATTGCGTTGTAAACTTTCATCATTCTTTTGTCTACGTGTAACACGGGTGGTGGAATGCAGTTTAATATACCCGCCAAGGCCACATCATTTCACATTTTAGGTGAGCTATGGCTGCCATTGAGGTGTAGGAATGCGTGAAATTGGATTCGTTTATAGTAAGTAATGGATAATGGAACAAAAGAAGATGGCTAGACGTATATTCCAAAGTATTTGTACAGGGTGTATCAAAATAAAGTAAACCATTTAAAAATCCACGATCGTACTCAAGGTGAAATTTACACCCACTCATGTTACTGTCTCACCATTTTCTCACGGTGAATTGTTATGTGTGGTTTTAAAGGCACAAATTATGTCTCGTACTACAGTGCCCACATCACATATAAATCCATTCATCCCACATATCAATGGGTGGGTTTCAGTGGAGACCATTGCGCACAATTGGGCGCATTTGATCAAAAGTGCACCTAAACGGGTCCAGTTAGGGCAAATTTGGGTGTTTTTGTGAATTTGATATACTGATGTTTGGCAATAACAGCAAAAAGTAGGTACAGAGAAAGTCAGCATCCGAAATTCTGCGTGGCACATCTCCGTACAAAAATTTCGAAGAACCCCCACCACCCCAACCCCAAAATCCCCCACCCCACCACACTCTTACCCCGTCCCACACCACACACAGGTGATCGTCACTTGATTCTTTTAGCTTCAATTTCAGCACTTGAAGTTGTACAATTTCACTCAAACAATCCAACAAACAATACTGCTGTATTTTGTGATAATTCCAAAAAGCTTCACATTCATGACAGTGTTACTTCAATCAATACCAACAAGAAGTCAACTGGCAACCCAAGCAGATCAGTGCATCATCTGGCTGATGAAAAGAGCAGACCTTAGCTCTTGAAACGGCCCATACAGTAAGTGTTTCAATTGGACTTGTATAGAAGAAAATGATGAATTAATGGAATATTACAGTCCTGATGAACTTAATCAAGAAGGAGCTTCAAATTCCATTCGGAACATGTCCTATATATTCTCTTCTATGACCATGGCATGTCTCACAAGTTTATACTAGTATAAGCAACAAATAAGCTCAACACATGAAGATATGTCTGATACATGCGGTTACGGAATCAGCAGTCACATCTTGTATAATGAAAATGTATATTTTAATATGTGGTTGGAAAACCCCACCTTAATAGTCACGTGGTTAATACCTTGAGAACTCCTGCAGTTATGAGAGATGTGATAGAAGGAAGGATGGAAGAGAAAGAGGAAGAGGAAGACAAAAAATGCGAATGCTCAATATGAAGAGCTTTGTTTCAAAACCCCTACATCCACTTTTGACTTTTTGAGAAAAACAGGGTTTTTTTAATTGTGCAAGTATTACTTGTTCGATTTGATTAAATTTGGGTTTGGATAAAGTGTTGATGAATAGAAACTAATAGGTTTGGTACAATTTTCAAGCCTTCCTATTTATTTTATTATTTATTTAATATCGCGTCTTTTGTGGATGCAACAAAATAAATTTACCCCTTTTCTAGAAACCACCTTTGTAGTCAAATTTGAGCCCATTTGTTTGCACTACTTTATGTAACTTGACTAATGCTTTCAAAATCAAAAAGAAAAATTGAATTATCTCATTTACTTTTTTAATTATGAATTTTTAATTAAATCCGGGAAAATGATGTTTTTGAGCATTTCCGAAGCTTTCCTTAGTTACAATGATTTTTTTCAAACATAGTGAACCCAAAACAGTTCCGTTTGGTTTTAATAGTTAAAGAACATTCAAGGCTACTATTATACATTAAGAAATTATTTTCCTAAAATTTTATATTCATTCTAAGTTCAGATTTCCGAAAATTCCCTAAGATTTCCCAAACGGGATATACCATATCTCCGGAAGGGAAAGTGGTATGAAGGTCAAACAACCCACACTATAATGCCATGTCAATAACTTAATTTCAGCCAAAAGTGGATGTAAGGAGTTAAGAAACAAAGCTCTTCATATAAACTGAACAGGTTGTCGTATATAGAGTTAAAGCTCAGAGCTGAATTCATAGGAGAATAGTGTAGCTTAGTGTGGTAGACGGGAACCGCGGACCTGTCTATTTAAAAGGCAGAGCACTATAAAGAAAGCAAAGCAAGCAAGCAAGCAAGCAAGCAAAGTAAGCAAGCAAGCAAGCAAGCAAGCAATGTTGAAAAATGTTATGTACGAGTATGTACCGTTTCTAATACAAATGCCTACTACCTGATTGCTACATGTAGAATTACTGTATTGCACTTCTTTGCACATCAGACATCGACATGAGGGCGCGATATAAACAATTGGGTGAACCTTCCTGTTAAGAAGTCAAACTCTCTTACAAGTTGCTTTTATTTGCAAGTAGAACAAGCACCTAGATCTCTATTCAAGATTGCAGCCAGGAAACAAAAGAAGCCTAATTTCCTCGCGCCGTTCCTATCCAGGTACAATGACCACCAACAATATTTTTCCTGACCATGATGACGATGATTGTCCCTATCGCATCGATACCAGGGGTTAGTACAAGAGGGAATTTTACCTATTCATTTAGTAAACCTACAGGTAGTATCAAATGCACCAGTTGATAGACATTTGGAGAAAGACAACATAGGCAATATTTTCATAACATTATCTTTCTTGAGCACATCAAGAACTGATCATAAAGCTAATATACACATTATAACCATAGGGGACTGTCGTAATACAGCTATACTCATATATCAGGGTGCAAAGTATGAGGATAGATTACATACTGGCGGGTATGGGTGGACGAATCTCATAGCCAACGAATCATTATTAAACACAGTATCATATCATAGCAGTATATACTTATGTCTGACTAAAATTGATTTTTCTGGAATTTTTTGGTGGAATATTTACTGATGGTGTAAAGTATATAGATTCATCAAACAAGCTCGTCATGTTCAGGGTAATATTTTGCGCTGAGCAATGTGTGCTTTGTCCGAACGGGTGGCTGGCTGCCTGCCGGCAGGTGGAACGGTGGGTTGGTGTTTGAGATATGTTTTGTATTATTTTACATTTTACCTAAGTTGATACCAGACAGAGATTTTGTTTCAAATTTTCTTTAAAAAACTGAACAGGAACAATACTACAATACCAAATTCTTATTACTGTCGCCTCCAGAGGTACACTGCCGCGCAGCTACTTCATTGGTACTATAGAGTACCTATGTGGTTACTCTAGAATACTGGATTGGTGTTGCACTGGTACTCTAGAGTAACCACAAAGTAGCTGGCCAGCAGTGTACCTCTGGGGTGACAGCAATAGGAATCTGGTGGTGTATTAAGCAAAGAAATTGTCAAAAAAAACCTTTAACATCGTTAAAACAATGGTGGCAGCTTGCTAGGTTATTGACTTGGTGGGAAAAAAAAGTCTGAGTCGAATCTGTGTAGATTAAAGCCATATTATAACATTTGCTGAGGAGAACGCCCTCAAAAAGATTTTTAAATTCTGGTTTTCACACGATTGTAATGTACAAAAATCAAGACTTTAGGTGCTGTAGTTTTGTCAAAATCCGAGATTTTGAATAAAAATACACAGACACACACACCCCGAGGAATAGGATCGTACCGTATTACAACCGCTTGAGTAACATGTATGTGGGCTAGTAGTAAATTCCAATTTTCTATGCTTTACCTCACTTGTTCGGCTCAAAATTAAAAGGGGCATATCTGACAGTAAAAGCTAATATTTTATGGATAATAAATACTAATCTATTTTTACAGAAATGTTATAATATGGCTTTAAGTGCCGTTCTCCCCGCGGTACATAAAAAATGTGGGTAAATGAATGAATGTACTCCGTCCTTCAGATGGAGCGGACCCACTCATATATAAATTTACATTGCCTGCGTTATTTGTACTCGTTTATACTTCTGACTAAAAAAACAATAGCGCTCAAAGACAATATTGTTAAAGGTTGCCCCGCAGGGCTACAAAGAACCAATTAGCGCTCAAAACAATAGCGATCAATCTGAAACTATAAATTAGCCCCCAATAGAGGGCAAGGCCTGACGAATGAGGGAAATTATGGGGTAAAAATAAAATACAAAAAAGGTTATCGACGGGATGTCGATAACTTAAGGTTACTCCTTGCTTTCTTGCCCTGCGGGGTCACTATATATTGGAACTTCGTTAGTTTCCAGCCTCAGCCCTCCCGGGCTTGCAGCCTTGATGTTTTTTGTTGATACTGGGCCCCCAGCCCGAAGGTTTTAAAAACATGAAAGCCGCAATCCCGGTAGGGCTAACGCCGGAAACTCCCATTGTGAGAACTTGCAGCTAATGGAGTTCCAATATCTGATGGCCTCGCAGGGCAAGAAAGTAAGGAGTCATCTTGATGTAACGTTGATCAACAGAGTGTGTAAATATAGGCATCCTAAACTGCTCTATATAGTCAGTTTAGAGCCACATGTAAAATGACCATATACTGCAGTTTAGTTAGGAGACCAGGTTGGTGTAATTAGAGGTGAACGAAAGAAGGTCGTAATTCCTTTGTTATTACTGCGCACATACGAATTTCTTGCATTAAACTGACAGGATATGGTACTCGTCTCTGGTACATGACAAGAGGCACCCGGATCCATTCCTGTTGGATGCCACTTGGCATTGAAAAGGATTAATTAGAAGCCAATTAGAACTTAATTGGTAACATCTAAAAGCCTACCAAAAGTAACTACCCTTTAAGGGAAGGGGTATGAACGTTTGGACAGTATTTATTGTGGGACATTAGAGCACATAATTTTGATTTTTTGAAATTCGCAATGTAATACACATTTTATGGCAAAATGTGAAAATATCAAATTTTAATAATTTGTCATAAAATTTGTATTATATCGTGAATTTCATAAATGAAAATTATTTGATATCAGAAAGACATTCTTCGTATTCAGAATGCAATTCGATAGGTCTGATGTGCTCTCATGTCCCAAAAAATGCTGTCGAAACGCTCAAAACGCTCATTCCAGTTCCCTTAAGTGAATGACATATTTTTAATATTCCAAAATGGTTAATCGTATGCCATATTTGAGATATGCAGTCGAAACAGAATTTATTTCTGCGCATTTTGACACCTCATTTGTTGCAATGGTCCCAGTTACCGTACATTTCGATGAAAGTAACCCAAGATTTGAAAGTTGAAGCAAAATCCTATTGACTTGTATTCAGTATCCATGGAAGGAAAAGGTTTTGGCTCTTATTAAATTATTCTTCTCGTTTCGTGAATTTGGAGGAGGTCAAAACATGTTATCTATAACTATAAATAAAAGGAAGCTGTGAAAATATATTGTTTCCCTCCAACACTCATACCACGCTAATATGCAGCTCCAAATTGGGAAGATTTGCTCATCTTAATATGACTTAAAAATTACTTTATATGATATGAATTGAGAGGTAAATAATAATTTTATTAAATTTAGGAGCTTTTTTTTCTTAGAATAAAATAAGTGTTTGTTTATATCAACTTGAGGCAATTAGAACCTGATTAAGATGAGATTGCCACTGGAATCCTGAAAGAAAGCGCTGATTAGCAAGACCTCTCAGCCGTCTATTTGAGCTGTGATTCGCAAAAGGAGTGTTCCCCCAGCCAGCATGGCCAGTGGAACTTGCTTCAGTCATCCCGGTCCATAAGAGGGACTCAAAGTCCAATCCATCCATGTACCGTCCCATCTCTGTTCTTAGCAACATCAGCAAGGTTATGGAGAACACTGAATTCTTTCATTTTGGATGTAATTATATCCACTTTTAAAAAAAAAGCTTCAAAGAAATTCACTTTGCGTGGCAAATATGATTTTGAATTTCCAAATTTTGCTTGTCCCCCCCCCCTCCCACTGGTTACGCCACTGCTTGTTGCAGTCTAAAAAGTTTTTTTATTGTTATTATCAGTATCATAACATGGTAGACTTGGAACAAACCTTTACTTAGCATACGGGCGTATCACATCAAATCAAATTAATTTTTATTCTCAGAAAAAAACATACCCAATCGCGTTACAGAAGGCAGAGTATTTAGTTTAGAAGGCAGATTATTCATTTTCATTGTATATACGCCAAAATAATTTTGTAATTTAGTTAAAATAAAGACTGAAAAGAAGGTTGAATGTCTATGAAATAAACTTTGGCAATCTATCTAATTTTAAAGTAAATTGGAAAAATCCATATATCCTCAACAAAAACGCAAGTTCAGATTTTTACTACAGGGCGTTATTTGGTAATTTTTCAGTTAGCATCTAGTTTTCCTGTACATTAAATGTTTTGGGGCATCCTTAGACCTCAAAGGATAAAACTAGAATTGGTTCCATTTTTTTCTATGCCCCCTGTTCTATCATGTTGTAATATGCCTCAAATTGTTCCTCTCATTGCTATAGGAATTTAAAAAAGTCAATTGTCATATTGCACTAGTTCAGGAGTTATAGAGTACCTCACCTCACAGGTTGTGTCACCCACTGTCGGATGTAGCCCTCCTCAAGTAGCTTCCATTTACTTCTGTTCTGTGCTTCTCTTGCCCAGGTTGTACCCAGATAGGATGTGAGATCATCACGCCATCTTCGTTTTTGTTTTCCCCTTCTTCTCTTTCCTGTTCTTGGCTGCCATTCCGTTAACCGCTTTGTCCATCTATTGTCGTCTCTACGAGCTATGTGTCCCGCCCATCTCCACTTTGTCTCTTTGATCCTTTCAATGATATCTTTGGCATTTGTTATATAGTTATAGAGTAAATAAGGTCAAATGTCAAAATTCTCATGCACAAAAGCCAAATTTTCAAACTGTACTGATTCAATCGAAATTTGGCTTACTCCTCTCGGCAAACCAAATAGGAAAATAATTTATTTGAGAAATTTATGATGGTTTTGACACTTAATTGTGATTACATGCACCAAGTTTATTGACAATCTGACAATTAATATTCAGTTGACATCAAATGAATTTGACATGACTTTGAACATTCTGACAATTCAATATACTTAGTCGCAGAATTGTGATCGACAATCTGACAATCTATACTCAATTCACCTCGGATGACCTTGCCCTGACCTTTAACATTTTCGCGCTTGCACCCATCATTTCCATAACAATCTAACTACTGCAACCTATCAACTCTCTCATCCATAACTCCAAACTTCTGTCTTTCTGCCTTTTCTGGCTTTTACCATTTACCAATACTTTGTACACTACAGCTTCTTAATTAAATGGATAAAACTGAAGAAAAAATGGCTCCTGCAATCCCTAAAAAGCATGGCATTTTATTTCAAATTATATTTATTCGCAATGTATAGTTTAGTTACATCATAATCAAAAAGACTGATTACTCAGAATGCATTGATTGCTAGGACTATAATACTTCTGCGTCGTTATTGTGCAACAGTAGAGTTTAATGTCAAAAAATATAATAGGTCACTTTATTTGTGAACGGATTTTCATCGTTGGCAAAACAAAATGTATGTTTAATATGTTAATTATTTCATTGATAGTCTTTTCATTAGTTTTCATCCATAAGAGCACTTTTGCCCAAATGCACCCAATTGTCTCTACTGCAATCAATATACAATATACCAAAATCGCTGAGAACGTACACCAAAACCGTGGCACATCCCCGTAATCCCAGCAAACACAAGACGTTTTCGACATCATTCGCAAAAGGTTATAAAAGGTTGTCAGAAAACGTTTAAATGTCGGCTTATATAAAGGGTACATTAATAGTATAAAACGTTTTCATAACATTAAATAACATTTGTTGGTAATTTACTGCACAGCAAACACAAATGTTTTACAGAAAACATTTAAAGGGTATGAAAACGTTTTAATAACATTCCAAAAACATTTTTGAAAACTTGGTACAAATCATTCTAAACAGAATGTTATTTAGGGGTTGAAAAAATATTTTGCAAAAAATGTTTGCCCAAAATCAGTTTACAATAACGTTTTAAAAATGTTTTCACGACCTTTATATAACCCGACATTTAAATGTTATTAAAACGTTTTGTATAAAACATTTTAAGAAGATTTCTGGGTGCAAATATTTTAACATAATGTTATTTAAGTGTTGAGAAAATATTTGGCCAAAAATGTTTGCAAAAATAGTTTACAATGACATTTCGAAAACATTTTAAAAATATTGTTGGAGTGTGTTTTCATACAAAACGTTTTAAAACGATTTCATGACCTTTATGTAACCCGACATTTTAATGTTATTAAAACGTTTTTACCAAACCAAAAACCAAAATATAACTTATTTAAAACGTTTTAAAAACGTTTTTGTGTTTGCTGGGATACTTCAATAGAACTTGCACCATCTGACATTTCATTTCACGCGCGCAAAGCACTATATGAAATTAGTAGTGTAAATCAAATATTTCCTGAAATTTGGCTGAAAAATGTGATTACGTGAAAAAAGATGATTGCACAGATAAAAATCAAATACTGCGCAAGTCGATTGGCCGGGTGTATGACCGAGCCAAACAGTTTCTGATATACCCTTAATAAAATGAAGCTTTAATATTATGCATAAAACATCTGCTGTTTTATAGATTTGGTTGTGTATCATTAAAATGGGCGTTTCCTGTGATGTACAAGAAATCTGCAATGTCGTGTCTCAAAATGTGTGTTTGGGTGTACACACCTACCATACATATGGAGGGTTCTGGTTCTCAGGTCTCGATATGCATTCCCAAATAAAAGCACATTACCAGCCATATGTTGTACTTTATGATACTGCATTATGACTTAAAGCCATATTATAACATTTCTGTAAAAATAGATTAGTATTTAGTTTCCATAAAATGTTAGCTTTTACTGTCAGATATGTCCCCTTTTAATTTTGAGCCGAACAAGTGAGGTAAAGCATAGAAAATTGGAATTTACTACTAGCGCCCATGCATGTTACTCCCGCGGTTGTAATACGGTACGATCATCGGGGTGTGTGTATGTGTATCCCTCACGCCGTGTACGTGCTGTGCATACGTGTTCGACTAATATTTCCATCGTAATAATAAAACGCCGGTTCCATCGTTTTATTCAAAATCTCGGATTTTGACAAAACTACAGCACCTAAAGTCTTGATTTTTGCAAACTATCTTTATTGACTAAAGTACATTACAATCGTGTAAAAACCAGAATTTAAAAAATTTGAGGCGTTCTCCTCAGCAAATGTTATAATATGGCTTTAAGGAGCAAACTGGGTTCACCCGTATATTATAATACAGGCCTACTATAATATATTAAAAAGGCAGCATCATTTTATAACTAACATTCAGCTACTGTGTTCTTGCTTGGTAGGTTCATGACCAGTGGTGTAGTCAAGAAATGAAAGAGGAGAAGCTGGCCCCCTGTTGGAGAAATTGCCCCACACCGCCTCTCTTGTCTCCCTCATGCCGTGATATGTTAAAATGTGTAGTCTTTTTGACAATTTTCATCATATTTTCCCTAGCTACGCCATTGTTCATGACCATAGGAGTTTTTGATAATAGCGGGTGGAATTGTCGTTATACATTTTATCTGCTCACTGCTCAGTCTTTCGTGGGAAAAATATTAACTCTGGTAAATTACCCAGAGTAACGTGTTATAACGCTCTGTGACATAAACGTCACTTTGAAGAAATGCGTCCTCTTTTGATAGGGGCAAACATGGAAACAGTTGATGAACAACGAGCAATCCATTTGGTTGCGTCCGGTAATTATGACAAGTATTAAATCCGTCCCTGTGTACTTGCAAATTTACCGAGGAGATTTACACATAGACCCAGACGCCAAAGATATTTGGCTTTAATGTTGGCTTGTTTAACTCCTTGCCTATGTAGAAAAGAGTGAATGTCTTGATTATCGATGGTGTTGTAGACAACTGTTTATAATGATAACAAACAATACTAGATTAGTATTGGTAATTGTCATTAAAAGGACTTGGATACGATTAAAACGTCAGTCAATGTTTTGGTCTAAAATACGTTTTGGACACATCCCGATATCAGCAATGTAGTTGCGCTCCACCAGTTCAAGGCCGTGCGCCCCCCTTCTCAGCGGAGGAACAACCTCTTTCCGCCTATCGCAAGACTCAATGCTCATAAAAATGCGGCTTGTGAATTAGATCGGAAGGAGTTTGTGATTACAGATTACTATATACGGGGGCAATGTTCGGGAGGGGGCAAATGGGATCATGATTACTTTGCCTTCTGGGAGGCCGCTTAAATTTTCAACTTTGTGGTTTTACCCGCCCATTCGTTTTTTTTTCCTACTGATGAAAAATCGGTATTTGCTGCATGCGACCGAACTAGCTTAGTCCTACTCTAAACAGGACATTTTAACACAACACATGGCTATACAACTCCAACTTGAGTTGAGGTGGATGAACATGTAGGGAAAATAATAAGTATTTAACGTTATGCTCATCAGCATGCGAGTTGGATTTTCGATGATCCATGGTCCAATACCATTGAGCGCAATTCCAGCTCCAGTAATACTCAGTAATTTACTGGACCCTTGGATGTATTGCAATAGGTATTACTTAGCATTTTACTTTGAAAAATCAATGTAACAGTAGCTAGCGCTATAGACGAATCCAACGAGTCAAGTCATGGTCAGGATTTGGTCGGCCATAATTTGGTTTCCCGCATGCACCAAACGGGTGTTGTGAGTGCCTAATTGGGTGGATTAATCCCGCTTAAAATTCGATGTTAGATTTTTGTGTTGTAAACTGTCATCATTCTTTTGTCTACGGGTGATAGAATGCAGTTTAAAATACCATTCAAGGCCGCATCATTTCACATTTTAGGTGAGATAGCTGGGTCCCCGTCGCGGCTATGGCTGCCAGTGAGGAGTAGGAATGCGTGAAATTGGATTCGTCTATAGTGTTCATGGCCTTCCGTATTAAACACAAGCCTAATCCTTCCCAGGAAAATATGCACAAGGTGTTAACGGATTTGGAACAGATTGAGAGATACCATGAAGAGGAGATGTGAGGTTGCTGTACTTAACACCGTTTGACTGGGCCAGGTATCTTGAAAATTGTGTGAATGCTTTAGGATCGATTGTATTTTGGTAACCACAAAGAAACTCGTCAGTTATAGTCATCCTTGCTGTTCAACAACCTGATACTTTTGGATTATTCTGAAATATACATTTTGTTAATTGGACTTTGATTTCTCATTTGACACCCTGTTCATGAAAATCGAGCAAGATTTCACCAAGAAAATTATGCGCCTCCAAACCCTCAAACACCAAAAATCAAAAGTTGCCATTTTAACGATTCAATTGTGCCTGTTACATAATGTGCTTTGATTGGCCCGAGGTGCTTGTGTGCAATACAACGATGCGTTCTCATTGAAAATCATTGAAATTGCAACTTTTGATTTTGGGGTTTGACGGTTTGGAGACGCATATCTTGGTCAACTTTTTCGATTTTCACGAACAGGGTGTCAAATGAGAAAGAAAAGACCAATTAACAAAATGTATATTTCTGAATAATCCAAAATTATCAGGTTGATGACTATAACTGACGAGTTTCTTTTTGTGCCTGGTGTATGAAAGTATACTAGTTTTCGGTTTTTGTTGTCCTTCATTGCCTTACAATAACAAGATATTGCGTGGCCGGTCATGCATGTTGTGTCCTATGAAATAGACTAGTTACTACTCGCCATAGTTTCATTAGATAGATGAATCGGACTCAATTGTATTGAAAAATAGAAGAACAATCTAAAGCTGAATTTATACTCGATCGCCGAGCGATGCGTTTAATCGCTTTTGAAAAAGCGATTTGCAATCGCCGAATTTTGCGATGCATCGCCCGTCGCTTTTGCATTTATACTTCTCACGGCGATAGCGATTGCAGACGACAATTAAAATATTCTAAATGCCACAAAATACATTTTTTTGCTGTCAATAATTATTGCTTTGAAGTAATTTATCACCAAAAGTTAAAAATCGAGAAAGGTAAATTAATTAGCAAAATAATAGATCCAGTTGGTTGTATATGATTGGTTGACGCATTCACGTGTCAAGCGATATCGCTGGGAAGTTGAGATTTCTTCAACTTGCAAAAGCGACGTCGTTTTTGCCTCCGCGATTTGAATCGATTGATCGGCTTGACGCTCTGGAAATGTAAGCAAACATTGAGCATGCGTGAAAATCGCTTTTCTGCAAAAGCGATCGAGTATAAATTCAGCTTAAGGTGCTTGAAACAACTCAGCCACCCAATTCGCCGCACAATGTCATCGCCCCGACATCTTCATACCAGAAATCGCCATGATGGTAGAATGAATCCACTAGTTCTTTAACAGCCACGCGTGGCCATTGTGTTCCGACCTGTGTAATAGTTTTGAGACTATGGACCGAGGGACCTCCGACTAAGGCTAGATCAGTGGGCCCGGTACATCTGCTTTAAGTGCCTCCACCAGTGGTCTATACTACACTAGTACCGCGTTATGTTCCATAACCCGAGTGTTTACGAATGAGGGCAGCTGCCATTTTTTTGTTCTGCGCCACTCTACACATATAAAATCTTAAATTTTTGTCAGTTTTTGATTTCAAAACGCACGGTTGAAGTTCAATACGCTCACTTAAGATCATCACATATATTCAAGTGCAAGCTTTTCAAAATGTTGGGAGATATTAATCATATTCTACCCCGGCATTCAAAGAGCTCATCGTCTGACAACCAATACACGTGATGATCTGCGTGCATAGAATACACGTGTATTGAATTAGTTTCCCTTCCTGTACAATATAATTATTTACCAGGCGTTGTCGCTGTGCGCCGTAGATGGGTTAAAACAATTGTTTGAATGTATTACCCTGTATTATAAGCAGGCTGCACTCATCACCTATCATGCCAGTGTATGTGTAAAATCATAGATTGAATACAATTATACCGCTCTTTTCAAAGAGACTAATCGTACAGGTGCGAGAGAAACGCACATAGACTCACCATAGAGCGTGCTTATAGTTGCTGTATACGCTAATATACGCTAAATACCGGATATTAAGTTGGCTCACTATAAACACGCTCATAGAGCCAGCATACTGAGTCAGTTTATCTGTTATTTATAATATTAAGTACTGCGAAATCAATGAGCGTATTTATAGTGAGACTATGAACAAGGACGAGTGGGCATACAAATTGGACAGAATCTATGACCAGATCATCTCAAAACGGCAACGTACAAAAGTGGCGGCGTCATCACAGCCACCTAGGGCTGCCGACATCTAGAAACACAACTTACAGTCATTGCAGAGTGAACAAGGTTCCTGATTGGAACTGAAATATTTCAAGTGAGTACTTCATTTCTTTTGGATCTGCAGAATCTCATTTAATTAATAGGATGTGATTTTTATTAACGAAATGTCAAATTGAAAATTGAAGATTGCAATATTTTTCTGACCAACAAGGTCCTATATGGCCGACAATTGCAAGTTACCCTTGGTCTTCCAGTACTTATAATCTTTTTGGTCACAGAAAACATTGAACTTGTCATATTTTAATATGAGATTAAGTAAGCAATGACCACTGATGTGAATAATGACCATTCCTTCCATGGATACTGAATACAAGGTGTTACGAGCCGCACTGACACAAGGCCAAAATCACCTCTTACCCAAATTCTCACGAATGCACAACACAAATACACTGTTTGATTAAGCTAACAAAATCTAATTGAAAGTAAAATATGATTGGTACAATATACAAATGCACATACAATCAATCATACAGATACACTCATTTAGCAAAGTTACTTATCCGACAGCCTTCATCTTGTAGTTGATTGTAAGGTTCTTGTTCTCGGTTGACCGTATGCCAACTGTTGGATATGCATTCAAAACAAAATTTATTTCTGCGCATTATGGCACCTCAGTTGTTGCAATGGTCCCAATGTTCATGTCGCAGCGTACATTTAATGAAAGTAACCCAAGATTAGAAAGTTGCAGCAAAATCCTATTGCCTTGTATTCAGTGTCCATGGAAGGAAATGTTTACAGCTCTCATTGGATTTATATTCTTATTTTGTGAATTTGGAGGTCAAAACATGTTATAAACAATAAGTGGTCATTGTTTAATTTGTAATCCTATATAAAAACATGACAAGTTCAGTGTTTTGGGGGACCAAAAAATTAAGAAGGTCACAAGAAGTGGAAGACCAAGGGTTGGTATCTGGTGGTAATCCCTCTCAATCAGGAAATTGTGAATCTAACTTTACCACTGAAAGGACAACTTGCAAATGTAGGCCATTTAGGACCTTTTTGGTCAGAAAAAATACTGAAATCTTCATGTTACAATTCGACATCACGTGAATAATGATCACTGATGTGAATAATAACAATTGTTATTGATTATCACTTGTTTTGATCGCCTCCAAGAGCATGAAACAAAAATGATAATCCAATGGGAGCTGAACACTAATTTCCTTCAATGGATACTGAATTATTCAAGGCAATACGCCGTAGAAGTGACGTCATAATCGGATTAACTACCATAGCAATAGATGAATACAATTTTTGAATAGACCGCCCTGCACTACTAGCAGATTGCACTAATCACCTATGTATGACTGCAATCATAGATTGAATACAATACCGCTCTCTTCAAAGATACTTATCTTACAGGTGCGAGAGATCAGCCTTTCTTTGACATCTATGGTTCAATGCATCGGTACGCGTGAATGTTGTAGTGCAGGGCGGTAAAGTCAAAATTGTATTCATCTATCGCTATGGTAGTTAATCCGATTAACTACGTCACTTCTACGGCGTATAGGATTTTACTGCAACTTTCCAATCTTGATATTACGTTCATTAAAATGTACGCTGGGACATCAATATTTGGACCATTGCAACAAATGAGGTGTCATAATGCGCAGAAATAAATTCGTTTTGGAATAATGATCATTCATTCATTCATTAAGGTAATTGTATCACTTTTTGGTAGATGTTTACATGGACATAATGTTACATTTCTATAGAATTACGATCCCGGTCTTTTTATATGTGATGCGATCAAGCAAAATCAGTCGGAACTCGGAAATATTGATTTTGAGATATAGCCGAACAAAGGAAATATTTCCCTTTGTTTCCTATTGTTTTGGAAACTCTCTGATTGCTCATATCTTTGGAACTAGTTGTTCAATTTCAATGGAACTTTCTGCAAAATACAGCTTTGTAAATGCTTCTAACTATTCTATAAGAAATTGAAAATTTAATATTTCCGAGTTCCGACTGATTTTGCTTGATCGCATCACACATACTTATTCTTTGATAATCCATGGTTCGATGCAGAGGTGCAGTGTACGTTCCAACCCATCACTACGGTAATCCTGTTACATCACTACTTCTACAGCAAATTAGGATATGTGTTCAGATATTGTCTCTGGCACAGTGTGCGCATGCGTAAGACAATTTACTATTGTTTGAAGTTTTAGCTCAATTCGCAAAGTTTGTTTCCGATTTATAAGTAAAAATGATGTACAAGGATTTCCGGGCGGGAATACATAGCATCCTTATGCGTGTTTTGGTAATGAGCGAGCGATAGATACCTTGGATCTTGAAGTTGGTAGGACTCCGGGGTAGGACTACTTACGGAATGTACTGTAAAAGCTGCTCACTGATATCACCACAAGGGTGTTTGTTGAAGGTTTTCAAATGACATTTTCACCCGTAGTTGGCTGGCTTATGGGAAGGGTTGGTTAAAGAGACATAAGGCGGAACGATTGGGTTGGAACACCAAATGCCGGGGGTTAAATGAGCCCCCTTTTTATCCCAGCTTCTTTCGTCACCTATGTGTTTTGCAAACGTTGAACCCTGATCAATGTACCATGCCGTAAATCGTTTTACAGAGATTTAAAACAATGTACAGATCGAACACATTTGAATGAATTTGGGTTAAATTATAATATAATTTGTTGGGCTATGGCGTGGTACTGTAACTTATTAGAAAGAAAACAAAGTAAACAAATAAACAACAAAATAGAGGAAACCTGCGCAGTATGTTGAAAATAATGAGGGTGGTATAAAGAGAATGTTGTCATCGGAGTATTCAAAAGAGGCACGGACCACATCCTGGAATGGTCATGATGGAAGCGGTTCTCGTTCTGAACTTGTATTTAAATCATGTTGAGATGAGTTGACATTGACGTATGAAATTCAAACAAGGGGGCTAAGAAGTAGACTAGGTGAAAATTACCTGCGTCGCATTGTTGCATGGACGTATTGCATGTTGCCGGTGAGTTCATTCCCATCCAACCTGTTCAACCTGGAATCACTAGCAGCCATGATGGTCCTGACTCCTAATGACATAGATTGGAAGTCAAGGTTAACTAGGGGCAAAGTCAGGGCCAAGTTCATTCCAATATCAAGGACATAGTTTTATATTATTTTGTCCTGACTAGTTGCCCTAAATAAAGATACTCGGGGCTACATTATTGCGTGTGGCTTGTCTACCGAACAGTTAAGGATTTATAAAACAGTCTTATGTTGACGAGTTTTTCCTATGGCCGGCGGAAGCACATACCCTTGGGCCTGGGAGCAATGCCCGCTCAAGAAATCTGATAATACTTTCCACAGCTACGTCAACCAATATGAGAGAAGAAAAAGCTACTTGAAAAATAAATGAGCAGATTTTTCCCATCGGCAGTCCCTCTCGATAGCTCTGCTTTCTTTTTTTAAATATACACTTTCGTGTCTAAGTTTTTAATTCCCACTCGCTTGCGTTATGATATGACCGGACCATGTAACAAGTATTTTTCTTCTTCTTTGAAAAGATCGGACGTTTTGATACAGAGCTGATGTGAATATTTCAGAAAACCAATTTTGACTTAATGAAGTGAACAATCGCTTGTGACCAGTATAAAAAGCATCATCACCATGTCCCTGCCTCCTAATCAGATCTATCAGTTGTTCTGTGGCATTGTTGCTTGACAATACTGATTTGAAATCGCCGATCCCAAGAGGTCTTTGATGAGGATACACCTTTTCATAACACCTTTTGCCAAAGTTGTTTCAATTGGTTTTGCTGACCGTTTGATATGCGTAGTGGACAATATAAAGGACCCGGGAGAACGGGCAGTCAGCCGGGGGCAGTCAGGCCGCTGATTACAGATTAAGAAGATTTGTATCATTTTCTTTTTCTAGTTATCAATTGATGGTGTTCTATGCTTATTCATAAAATTGGATGACTTACCTTTTATACAAAGTAAAATGACAACGATAACATATTTTGCAACAGTGTCTTCTTTTGGCGTCAGTTTGCGGACATTTCACAACGGCAAATAAGTCATTTACGCATTCATTATATAGCAAGTGTTAATGAACACTAAATCGAATAGTAAACATCTCAAAATAAGTAACTAGCCCCCCCCCCCCCCCTTAAATAACTGCCATTATTCAAAAACGGACGATTGTATTACAAATCTGTAAAATGCGTTGGAAGTAGAATTTAATTCTGGGCATTTTGTCACCTCATTTGTAGCAATTGTCTAAATATTGACGCCGCAGCATACATTTAAATCAATGTACCTCAAGATTTGAATGTTGCCGTAAATTCTATTGATTTGTATTCATAAGGCTGCGATCACATAGAAGTATACTATTCGGGTATACGGTGCACGTTTTGCAGGTGCACGCGTATAGCTCAAATCGAGCAAGGCAATTTCATAGTACCGGGTCACATAAGGCTACGATCGCATAGAAGTATACTATTCGGGTATACGATGCACGTTTTGCCGGTGCACGCGTATAACTTAAATCGAGCAAGGTAATTTCATAGTACCGGGTCACATAAGAGCTATTCGAAAAGGCCGTATACCTGCGTATAGTTTAGTATAGTGGGAATCGTGCGTGTTCGATTTTAGTGCAGCGTATACCGTCCTAATTTTAAAAACCTAAACCATATGTGGGTAAATTCATTTTTTTGATAGATGCACTATCTAATTCTGCACATTATGACACCTCATTGAATGCAATGTGACCTCAAGAAGTAATGTTACAAGCATTTGATAAGACGAAGAAAATGGGTAAACTGACATACTCGCTTCCGCTATACGAAATACGCTCATTCGATCAGGCTGAGTTCACATAGTATACTCCTATATGAACTCAGCCTGATCGAATGAGCGTATTTCATATAGCGAATACCGTATACCGTATACTTCTATGTGAACTCAGCCTAATGGAAGGAAATGTGTGTTATGTTATCTGAGTGTTTTTGTAATGTTGTAAGTGCAACTTTCAAATCTGGACCTCACTACATTAAATTGACCGGTGTGTTATTGTTTTCTGGGCTATTGTGTCAAACGAGGTGTCGAAATGCGCAAAAATAAATTCTGCTTCCAGCGCATTTTACAGATTTGTAATACAATAACCCGTTTTTGAATAATGGCCATTATTTAATGGGGGTTAGTTACTTTTTTGAGATGTTTAGTATCGTTAACTTGGAAAAAGTCGCGATGATTTAAAAACCAAAAGGGTAGTGAGCAAATCAAGAAACTCGCTGCTGAATGCAGCATGCGAATTTGGACACCTCATTGCTCTGCGATCTCGATAAGCATTTCAATGGTATACATGGTAAAGGATCGGATTTCAAAAGTTGCAGTAGCCCCTATACAAAAGTGCAAAGCCAATAAACACGCTATAATTTCATAAGAGATACATTTTCTTCACTCAGTGGTAACTTTTATTGGACCTGACAAAAATAGTACCCTTTTACATTTTGAAAAATACAGCAAATATTTTTACACTACCTAACACATTGTGTACCTATTTTGCCACCCATACTTTTGAAATCCGAACCTTTACCATTCAAATCCTTGTTAACTCTTTTTACAAGATAGCAGATTTTCAAAATTCTCAGTATGAAATGCCGCATCCAGTGATTTTATTAATTTGCTCAATACTCTTTGGGGTTTTTTAATCATGGCGACATTTTCAAATGTAACGATACGAGCAGTGTACCTTGCTATATGGTGTAGCCGCCCACATGTGAGGGCTACTCCGTGTGAGCAGTGTGCTTGTTATATGGTGTAGCCTCCCATCTGGGAGAGGGCTACTCCGTGTGAGCAGTGTGCTTGCTATATGGTGTAGACTCCCATCTGGGAGAGGGCTACTCCGTGTGAGCAGTGTGCTTGCTATATGATGTAGCCTCCCACATGGGAGAGGGCTACTCCGTGTGAGCAGTGTGCTTGCTATATGGTGTAGCCTCCCATCTGGGAGAGGGCTACTCCATGTGAGCAGTGTGCTTGCTATATGGTGTAGCCTCTCACCTGGGAGTGGGCTCCTCCGTGTGAGCAGTGTGCATGCTATATGGTGTAGCCTCCCATCTGGGAGAGGGCTATTCCGTGTGAGCAGTGTGCTTGCTATATGATGTAGCCTCCCACCTGGGAGAGGGCTACTCTGTGTGAGCAGTGTGCTTGCTATATGGTGTAGCCTCCCACCTGGGAGAGGGCTACTCCATTTTCATGGTGATAACGAATTGATAACGCGCAACAATACTATGACTCTCAAAATATGCACCTCTTTCTTGCTTCACACCATGACGCAGAAATTGCAACATACACCTGTAAAAATGTGAAATCTTCGCAGCAAAATATTTGATACACTAAAGTATTAAAATTGATTATATGTCATAAAAGTAAAGACAAAATGCATTTTTGCAAGATCTTGAAACCTCAAAAGCGTACATCATTGTCAGTTCAAAAGGCGGTTTCACTAGTCAAGTTTCCACTCATGATGTTGGCGAAATATTACCTGGCAGAAGAATCGAAGAAAGGTGAAACTGTCTGAAATGCGTGAAAACACAGGAAATCAAGATGATACGAGCTGACATAAACGTGATTTTGACGACCGTCACGTTTCTCTGGTACCACAGATTACGGATTTCTTGCTTTGACTGCTTTGATAGATAGAGGGAGCTAAACCAGTTTGTTTGACAAATCTGAATAGAAGCAACAGATCGATTGAGCATGTTGAGTGTGTAAAATCGTACCACCGTTTTATATTATCATGTTACTGTGTAATCATAGATCAAGCAAGGCCGGATTTACCAGTGGCATATTTAGGGGGTGCGGTGAGCCCAAACCCCACCCCCCGCTCATCATGGCCGTCGGTTCATCTAAGGCCTTCGCGACGCGTCGGTACACGAAGGGCGTTGGTGAACAAAAATTGGGGTCAACAATAGACAATTTTGTGTGCACTGCTTATCAGATCAGTAGCGTTTACAGTTTAAACGGGCGCCCTCCCCGGTATCAAAATAAAGAGAAGAGATATTGGAGGTAAAGAAAAGAGAAACGCCTGATGCATGCAATTTTGAAGAAATTAATCTCATATTTGACCATTTCAGCTTTTAAAATAGCAAATTTAGGCGCGCTTCGCGCGAATTTGTTCTTATTTAAACCATAATTAAAGGTTTTTTGATCCTCTCTTAGCCCACCAAGTAATTCCCCCCCCCCTGGTTACTGAAGTTCTGTATACGCGCCTGCTTATAATATGTAGGGTGAATAGATAATAGGTAAATGTAGCACAAATAGGCTTAATTTAAAATCTTGGTTGTCAGCCTTCCCATTTTTCGCTGTTGACGTTGCAACATTGTATGATATTAATATATAAATGTAAAAGCGCGTTTAAAATTTTTGGACAATTTTTTGTACACCCCTCCCCCCCCCCCCATCCATCACCCCTTGTATAGGGGCCAAAATATTGAGAGAGGAAAAATACTAAAAGTAAGTAAAAAAATCGTTTTTCGTTTGTCATCTTCTTATTTATTTCCAATGAAAAAAAAGGTAAAATCTGGCAAAGAGTTTCTTGAACTCGAGTAGCCTTAACTGGACATTTTAGACAAACCCGGCGGTCGGTCAGCCTAGCGAATGACAATGTCCAGTAAACTGAGGTAACAACTGTATGCAATAGCTACTTGAACGACTCATTGCAACTGGATTTTATGACACATACTTATTATCACATGTCATATTGTGTGACGTTTGTCACTCATTGAGTTATTAAAAACGATAAAAATTTGAAGTATTTTTAAAATCTTCACCTTTGTTTTCAAACTCATTACGAAAGATGACACGATATGTATACTTGAAGACCATTGGCTAAGGTAGCCTTGTATGTATGGTGTACATTACTGATGTACAACCTCCGAAAGCTGCTACACAGCTATTCCATTCTGCATGTTCTGTGAAATAATGGATTTTTTATTTTGAACTTTTATTTTGAAATATTTGTATCCCCAAAATGTAAACGTAAAAACTACTTTCATTTAATTTGGCTATATTGGATATGCAAAAGCTATTAAAAATGTTAATAGTTAAACGTCAATCTTAACACAATCATACAGGACAATTAGCTTGATGATAAGGCATTAAATTGACCAATTTAAGGGTTGACGAGGTATTGTTGGTCGAAGCAATCTAAAAATCTTAATTTTAATCACGGTTTGAAATGCTTTTGGGCAATATCAAATTGTTTACAGAAAGCAAATAACACATATTATGACCAGACATTATAAATAAACTAAAACCTTTCCAGCCCATCAAAGTTGGTTTTATGAGCTGGAAGTTTGTGTTCTACTACTATTCCAAAAGGCAGCACTCGCCATACTTGAATTCCACAGAATATCTAAAAATACAACAATACCTCATTTCAGCCTCTCATTCTCAGCCAGTGACTGTAGACCATTGATTTTATGCTGATGCTGTTACGTAATCGAGTGTATGATATAATTTTTACATGTGTGGTTTGAAAGACAAACAGCTTGCCGGTTGCAAAGGACATTTCCTATTGTGTAGCTCGTTTTCCAAATCTAAACACCATGAAATTCACCACATCACGACCAAGCTCACATTGGGCGCCCCATTCCTTTTTTAAAGGAATTTTTATTTATGTTGAATGGCAAACACCAAGAATGACGGGACCTTAGGGAACAAACCAAAAGATCGATGACGTCCTATAAACGAAACTAGTTTCGTTATTATTATCATATCAAAATTTTCAACATTTCATAATTACGTTTCTGGCAGGGAGGGAGGGGTCGGCTGAGAAACGAAACTAGTTACGTTTAAAGGACGTCATCGATCTTTTGGTTTGTTCCCTTACGAGATGTAAACATAATCAAAATCGCTTTTGTGTTTTTTGTTGTCTCTTGCTTAAATTTCAACGAATTTCTCCAGTTTGTTCAAATTAGATTTGGTATAAAATATCCTGTAAAATTTACCCAGAAAATCAAGAAATTTAAAATCTGACAGGCTGGTTTAGAAACTTGCTTAGCTCGCTTGCGCAAAGCTCCCGATCATATTTTGCTATGCAGTAAATAAGGGCAATATTCCCCATGTTTATCAAGAAGCAGTAATAAAACTTGGTATTGGTCCAATTTTTCAACATAGAAAAGATATCTTACGCTTCCCAGCATCCTTTGCAACGTGATATATCCCCTCATTTCAACAAATGACGCTCCCATTAATTTGTACAGGTTCCTTTGTTTTCATATTGAGAAAAGACTGGCTGAACATAGATCGCTAGTCAAGAAATAAACATATTTTGCAAGATCTGGTTGTGCTCTGTTCACAAAGGTATATTTCGTCATTATAGACCCACTTGGCACAACATAGCAAATCAGTACAGAAAATTGAAATGGAAGAAATGCATTATGGGAGGTGTAAGATACGTTATCTGCTCTAAGCCAGTCATGATCCTTGTTATGCAAATGAGATATTTTATGCTCGGGAGCTTTTTCAGATATTTCGACCATGCTTATGTTCGCTATTCGTTTCCACAGGTGGTATTAACGACATGTCATGAAAAGTATATCAGTGTTGTGCAATTAATTAGGGGTTGATGCCACGTGAATAAAACGGGAGATAAACATACTGCTTAGTGTCTTTCATTTTCAAGAAGATGTGTGTATTTGGGAAAAATAATTCAAAGGAATCTTTGCTTCGTGCGCAATGTCGCTTCGTCCTATGAATTTCTAGAACACATATCTTAACCTAAATCTGAAATCTGGAGGGGCACTTTTCAAGTTTTTGAGGTTATTTTTCGCCACTGTTTCTGTGCCGAATTGAACAGGTTTGTGAACAAAACGTATTCGCATGCATTTCGGCCATTGTTTGGCCAAGGAATTTTTTATCATAATTTGATTGCTTTTTATCTTAATTTAGTCCCCAAAATGTGTTATTTACTGTACTGCTCAGCGTCAGTGCAGTCACGACCGGAGCAGATCAGTTACGCAACCGGCAGTCTGCAATGGTACAGTGTTTATGTGATCATAGTGAAACGCCACGAAAATAATCCATAATAATGTTGTCACAAGTCAACAACTTTCATTACTTACTGACTGACCCTTGTAGTTCAATAAAAAAAATCTTTGTAATTTAACGGTTAAAATAAATAAAATAAAAACTAAATATGTTGATAGTACAGCAGTTGACATTATACAACGCCTATCACGTGTATCAAAGCGCTTTACATTTATTCCGCTATCGTTAGAATATATCAGCTGTCATACAAAGCCCAAGGCATACTCATACCATTAGGCGGCGCTCAATGGACAATATTCATAACAGCTCCCCATTTCACCCCTAGGTAGAGAGAGAGGCAAGTGGGGTAAAGCGCCTTGTTCAAGTGCACTACACGATGCCACCGCCGGGGCTCGAACTCACAATCCTGCGATTGCGAGAACCGGGGTTGTGAGACAAAGCCCGTACTGCTGCGCCACCGTGCCCACATGCATGGTGGTGTGGTGGTTAACGGAAAAGGAAATAAATTCATAAGACAGTGACCGCGAAAGATGGTGACCGCGAAAGACGGGTGACTGCTAGTACTATGTAATTATCTCAATAGAAAAAGTAACTGCTATAGTATCCAATTAATAGCACAAATCATGTCTTGACACTTCTGCCACTATTTTCTGCGAGATATAGCATTTCATGTTAGTGTATCAGCCGCGTGCACTTAAAGTACACTTTGAAAGGTCAATGTGATATTTTATAAAACCACCAGTGAAATTTGAGATTATAATAATAATGCACGTGGCAGCTATGAATACTTCTTAACATTGTTCGTTTCCTCACGTGATAGTGGCAACAAATATTGACCAAATATGACACGCGACATTGAAAGTAACGATGAAGTCTTATTGAATGTTCTTGATACAACTGTCATGTCACGAATTTTACAAAAGCCCTCAGCTCAGACAATGATGATCAGGTTTTCAAAATGTGTATTAAGGGCGAGATTATAAATTTTTAAGTAAATAGAATATCAAAACCTGGCAAAATACTCATTATTATAAATCGTTATAAATATTCTAATGCCGTCTTAATAGTGGTAAAAACTACTTTCATTTAATTTGGCTATATTGGATTTGCAAAAGCTATTAAAAATGTTAATAGTTAAACGTCAATCTTAACACAATCATACAGGACAATTAGCTTGATGATAAGGCATTTAACTGATCAATTTAAGAACAATCAACAGACAGCTTTAATAAAATTCTGGTCGGTCACCCGAGGCGTATTGTTTTATACTGGTATATTATTGTTTTATTGTAAATATATTTGATTGACTTTGCTTATAATATTTGTTTTAATTCGATAATAATTAAGTTCTGTGTTATGTACAGCGTGCTTTCTTGAGGAAAACAGACAAAAGATTGTTCGTTTGGTTATTTAACCCTTGGACACTACTGGTCATCTAACAACATTATGACTAGGCTTTAAACTACTTGTGATAAAACTTGTACTTCCAGATGATCTTATTAATACCTTGATTGGTTCAAAATTGGACACAATATTCGTTTTGGCGTTCCAGTGACACGGATAATAGTCTGATAGTGAGGAATTCATGATTTTTATCAGTACCACTTTTATATGAAGTTTAAATAACTAGCTTTTTAAAAAACATTGCCCTGATTTGGGTTATTTGTACCATGAATATGTGCCATAAATTTCTTCCCCGCTCCCTCTTTTGACTTGCCAACACCCCCCCTTTTCTTTCGACCTGCTAAAATTGCTTCTCCCTTTTGACCTGCCATAATTGCCCCTTATTGTGGGCAAAGATGGGAGCAACATATTTTTCAGGCTATACTGTGTCTATGTGCACCGAATGTGAATTGTGTTAAAATGTGTGGAACACACCCAGTAACCCTAAATTGTTGACCTAGCTAAGTAATTGTCAAGGAATACAATCGCACCAAACCTCACACTGTAAGATTAAACGTGATGTATCGCTCAACAAAGGTGAACTATGAAACATTCAACATTGGATACTCCAGGCGATAATGGTATGAATAGGGACAACATGACACCTTTTGGCCTTACTTAACCATGTGAACAATGGAGTGAATTAGCCAACAGCAGCACATAAATCGCTTAGCGATACATTTCGAATCATTCAAGTCAAAAGCCTTTTTAATATGAGGTTAAATGTTAAATACCACGGATACCAATATACGGTAAATTGTATGACTTATGAACCCTGTAACACCTCAATCCTTTTAAAGAGGAAGCCCCAAAACTAGTAGTTCTTCTGGGGTGAACCAAACCTGCCTGGTAATCAAATTAATCAGTGACAAGGTTATCTATCAATTTGACAGGTGTTAATTGATGTAATAACATTAGAACATCAATAAGCACCTGTCAAATTCAGAGATAACCTTGTTACTGATTAATGTGATAACCAGGCAGGTTTGGTTCACCCCAGAAGAACTGCTCTGGTGGAAGCATCACCAACTTGAGGTGTTCCGTATAGTGTCCTTGGTATCCTTTCGCTATCTGTTCCGTGGTCTGGTCCTTTGTCATGTTTGTTGTGTTCATCTGGTCCATGTGTTCATCCGTTCTATTCTATAATTTGTACCTTTGCTCAGCGTTTACAAAAGTTATGCAATCCGGTTTTCATATTAGACTGCTTTAAGTCGCGTTCACACGGTCGGACTTAAGTCACTTAATACCAGTAATAAGTCACTATTACCGGTTATAAGTCGCTTGTTATCGGTAATGACTCATCCGACCGTGTGAACACGACTTTATAAAGATTTGGAACTACATCTTTGTTCATTTAAGAAACCTTATGTTGCCGATGGCATTGTGTCCATGAAAACGATCAATAATTGAAAGTAAATGCAAGTGTTTTATAGTTTTCGGAACCTTCATTTAGAAGAAAGTGTTCGTGGGATTTCAATGTTGAAATCACAATGGAATAATATATATATACATGGAAGTCATTAACAATTAAAATACTCGACTTTATTTTTAACAACCATTTTTTTATTGCATAAACTTCGCACATTTTTCCTTTAATACAAAAATGAGCGAAATCCTGTACTATAAGTAGACTGCACTCATCACCTGTCATATCTGTGTATGTACTATACCGCTCTTTTCGAAGACACTAATCGTACAGGTGTGAGTGAAACGTACATTGACTCGTAGAATTACGATCCAGGTCTTTACAGCGCGTACGTCTAGTGGAGGGCAATACATTCAAAATTTGTTTTCACCTATCGCTGTGGTAATTAATCCTGTTACATGACTACCTCTACAGCGAATAGCTATAACACAGGTAGTACAAAAGACGTCTTTCTCCATCTATTTTATAGTACTCCATGGTTCACCCACGTTCAACAAATTCATATCAATTTCATGCACTTTATGCACGACTTCTTTCTACATGTAGCCATGACAAATATCGACGCAGATCAACTGCGTTCTTGGTAAATGATATTTTAGTTCAACGCATGGTCAAGAAGATTTTTTCAAGAAATAAACTCACATTTACATTGATGTTGTAACAATTAAAGCCCAAATGACATTTTAACATTAAAACTACATTCAAAGAGTGTCAGCAACTGCATTACCAACTTTAATAGTGTGTTCTTTCAACTAATAATATCTTGCACAAGTCCAGTCAAAATGAACGATATGCTATCACAAAGAAGCTGTCGCCACACGTGTGCGCTGTAAAAATGTTTCTTTAAATTGAATACTTCATTAGTAATTTCTATAGCAACTCCTTAAATAGATGTCCCCGAAGGAAATATTAACGCTGCAACACCAACGGTGGTTACCGTAATGCTCCAAACAAAGGGGTTTCAAGCTTTCTTACCCCCAGTCCCCTACGAATCAGGCGTAACCGCTTTTGTTGACATACCACCCACTTTTGAGTTCACTACCCTATACTCTCTGATCTCAATTGACTGAGGTATAAAGTACTGGGGTCAAATGTTCAGGAGAGGGGGCAGGGTATCGGAAACCAAACCAAACCCTCATAGCCAATCATAAACCACAAAAGAAATAATCAAAGAGCTTTCATTATATACCATCTTTTTTCTATACTGATGGTTTAAAAATAACAGTGTGCTTCCGTGAATGGAAGATGCATGAATAGTGTGTATAAAATATACTGCGCCAATAAAGTATCCTTACACTTGGAAAAATAATCACAATTTCCAAACTGAACGAAATTGCAGTAAATTTGTTTTTGCACTATCTAATCCTGCACATTATGATACCACATTGAATCCAGTGTGACTTCAAGAAGTAAAGTTACAAGCATTTGATTAGACGAAGGTCCAGTTTCAAAAGTGACAAACTGGCCTATTCAAAACTCAACAGACCACAATCTGGTTTGAGAGTGGTGACTGGCTAATTTATGCGTTTGGCTTTAATTTAAAACAAAAGGAACAAAAGAAAACTGAAACAACAGAACTGACAAATAAAAGTTATGAAAAGTACAGAAAAGTAAAAACTGAAATAAAAACTGCTTTAAATAACGCTTCATTGAAAAAACTGTGTTGTCTCTTTGTTGCGAATCATTTTTCGCCTTGTATAGGCCAGTTTGTCACTTTTAAAACTGGACCTTCGTCTATTCAATTGCTTGTAACTTTACTTCTTGAGGTCACATTGGACTCAATGTGGTGTCATAATGTGCAGGATTAGATAGTGCATCTATTTTTAAAAAAAAACCAAAAAATTTACCCCAATATTGTTCAGTTTTGTAATTGTGATTATTTTTATATAATATAAGTGTAAATGATACTTTATTGGCGCAGTATATAACGAAAGCTGAAGTGCAATTAGTATACTTTCAGTATTAGACCAAGGACGGTTGTTTATGTTTTATGTAGACATAAAAATGATGTGTCAGAATTGACGGAACATGATGAATACACGTGGCTCCAATTTCAATTAATACTCTCATTGTATTTTATAAGAATTTGAATCTTTCATTGAATAAGCCGGATGTTGAACTGTGGCTCTCAAAAGTCAAGCTTTATAACGAAAAACAAGACTTTTACTTTAAAATTTGACATATTTGAGTTTTCTTTACATGCATGAATGCATGACAGAGTGAGACACTCAGCTTCTATATTCCATTTTTGATGTATACCCTCTTAAAGACAGCATATTATTACTCTATACAAACAAACAAAAACTTGTTGAAGAATATGTTATTTACTTGTGGGAGAAATCAAGTAGGATGGTGTTTATTAAAGAGTGTCAGTTCAAACGCATCAATGTTTGAACAAATCAGCGTCGATAAGATCCCTATTTCATGCATGTCCAATTGCGCGCCATTTTATTTGGTCAAAAGCATAATTTTGAAATCAAGGGGGAAAAGAAGTGTATAAACATAGGACCTATTTCGCTCTTGACATGTTGACTGTATATGCCATGTTTACTGCAATAACACAAGCTACTGTTTCCACCTATTCCCGTTATGACTATTTGCATATTCATTAGATACCATAAAATATTACATTAAATGTCTTTATTTAAGTGATCGAATAGCAACGTTTGCACATTATATCTTGTGGGGTACGAGAGCACATCTTCTGTATTGCAGAAGATATGCTATATACGCCGTAGAAGTGACGTAGTTAATCGGATTAACTACCATAGCAATAGATGAATACAATTTTGACTATATCGCCCTGCACTACAACATTCACGCGGTACTGATGCATTGAACCATAGATGACAAAGAAAGGCTGGTCACTCGCACCTGTAAGATAAGTATCTTTGAAAAGAGCGGTATTGTATTAAAGCTATGTTTGCAGACATACACAGATGATTAGTGTAATCTGCTTTTAGTGCAGGGCGATCTATTCAAAAATTGTATTCATCTATTGCTATGGTAGTTAATCCGATTATGACGTCACTTCTACGGCGTATACACCCCCATTGCATGGTAAACAGTATGCTTCGGCTATATTTATCAATACGTATTTTTAAAATATGCACGTGACCACCTCCTCCACGCTGCCATAGCAGCTTGTAGAGTAAGTCTCGAAGTGACCTTATATATACATAGCGGGCGGTCTTCTTGTACATTTGAATGCAAAGGCGGTAAACAACTCGAGACTTGTTCAAGTTTGTGATTATATTGTAAGCGTTTCCGCAAATACTTTCAAAATGTTGTTTTTGATAACATATTACAAATTCGGATTCCCCACATATGTAATAATTTTCCTATCCAATTAACACTTAAATTGGATGATATTTATCTAAAGATTTCCTATCCTTATTAATGGCATGAGGATTTGGTCACGCTTGCTGGTCTTGGTATGTCGTGCCCATGGGTCAAGTGTGTATTTATAAATACGTATTTTTAAATATAAGTCGAAGGTAGCTGGTAAAAGACCCGGAAGATAAAGAACATCCCACTTGTCTTGTATGTACAAAACTGCAACTTTTAACTGCTATGAGTGAATGAATGAATGAATGAATGAATGAATGAATGAATGAATGAATGAATGAATGAATGAATGAATGAATGAATGAATGAATGAATGAATGAATGAATGAATGAATGAATGAATGAATGTTTTGATACCCTGTATTGTTTTCCATGAACCATTTCGACTGTCCTTTTCAATTAATAATTTCCATATACTTTGAAATGGAAATTACTGTTTAAATGAGTCAGTTAAAAAACCCAAAAGGTTTCGTTATTAGAAATGTGCATGATTTGAATTTGCTTATTGATGTATGTATGCACCCGGAGCATGGTTGCTAGCTGCGTTTAATAATCAACCACCCCTTTCAGAGTACATCTCTGTTTCTCTGTTACTTCCGAAGCAAAACATCAACTTTGTTTAGATCGATCTCTGGGAATAGATATAAAGTGTCCAATTTATCGCTGTATATAAGCAATTGTCTGATTTAATTAATGATAGATGTTAAGTTCTGACAGCAATAAAATAGCCTTTGAGCGATATTTCATAGTTTCCAATGGTTTCAAGTTAATGTTCCTAAAACTTGTGCTTTGTTCATTAATTTCCTTAAACAATGTTAAATGCAGTAGTAATTTATTTCAAATATTATTATTATATTATTATTATTATTATTATTATTATCATTATTATTATTATTATTATTATTATTATTATTATTATTATTATTATTATTATTATTATTATTGCTGTTGTTGTTGTTGTTGTTTATATAAAATGTTGTCAGAAAACGTTTTAAATGTCGTGTTAGATAAAAGGTATAACGGGTATAACATTAAATTAAGTTCGTAACATTAATGAACACATTTTTAAATAACCTGCTGCAAATATTTTAACATAGTGTTATTTATGTGTTGACAAAATATTATTTGATATCAGAAGGACATTCTTCGTATTCAGAATGCAATTCGATATGTCTGATGTGCTCTAATGTCCCACAATAAATACTGTCCAAACGTTCATACCCCATCCCTTAATGAAATTCCATTAGAGAATATGAAGGGATAGAGACAATGAAGCATCTACAGCCAGTCTGCCAACCAGCCGTTACTACAAAGAATACTTCATTAAACCGGACAATATCCTTCAAATCATTTTAGCGATACGAAACCTGAACCTTTTGACGGGTTTGTCCACAACCAGCAAATTTGAAATTAAAGACAACTGATTCTGCCAGTCTATTACCCATAGGC
The DNA here is from genome assembly GCF_039555335.1 of Amphiura filiformis. Taxonomy (NCBI): domain Eukaryota; kingdom Metazoa; phylum Echinodermata; class Ophiuroidea; order Amphilepidida; family Amphiuridae; genus Amphiura; species Amphiura filiformis. The sequence continues at coordinate 43,858,506 of NC_092633.1, read as the reverse complement.
AAAAACAATCCTCCTCAAACTCGACCTTGACAATACGGGCTCAAAAAAGAAAAGAGAAAATTTTGATAACTTTTGTGCCAACTCTAAAGCAAGACCAGAATGGATAAAATAACCTAAGGGGATATAGTGGACAGAGATTTTCTTTATCTTTTTCATTATTCGATGAACTTGGGACAAATTTTACGGAGCAAGCCGGAGGAACACGATACGGGAGGTAATAGGTCAATCTCCGTAAATAGCGCCGTGCCTGAACATCTAAGTAACGTTTGTGAACATTTCATTTCAGCGAGAAATTCACATCTACAGTAGATAGGGGTTTGCCAGAGAGGTGCAACCCTGCTTAGGGCCATGTATCTTAAAGGTGATTGTGATATTTTATTGGTTACAGCATAGACCATACAAGAAGTTTATAGGCTATGGTCAGAAACAAGAAAAATGTTGATAAAATGTTACAGCTGGACGGACGGGGAGATTGTCCATCCAGTGTCAATCGGCCGGCAATGGCATGGCGTGCGCGCCAATTGCTTGGGCGCCCGGAGGGCACACGTTGTTTCCAGTACTATCCTTCGGGGTCGTGTGGGGTAGTTTGGGCAAGGGTTCTTCCCGAGCCGGATCTAGCCAAAGGGATGATGTGGGGCCACATCCCTCGAATGTGTCAACAACATATAGCGCTCGAATTCGCATGCCCTACGGGTTTTAAGTGTGAAAGAGAGAAAAAGACACAGAAGCTTATGGAAACTAATAAACGCGGTCAATCAACTCAGTATTGTCCATCGTGTCTGTTGCATACAGATCTCTATTAATGTTGCAAAGATAGGTTACATTGTACTCGTAGCTTCTTGTTTACCACCTCATTATTTGTAAGTTTTCCATTTAGCAATTTATCAGAAAGTTTTTCGATTTAAGCAAGACGTTTTAAGATCGCAGACACTTTATTATGTAAGTAATTGCTGACCATACGAAACATTACTACACGTGAAAAGATAACCCAACGGCCCAGTGCTATATCCTGTTGCAAGTCGTCCGTAGATTGTTAAGCTTCCAGCATTAAGGAAAAACACTGTTCGTCCTTAGGTATCTTACGCACTATAAGAAAGATAATCGCCGTTGGGAGTTTGAAAACGCCATCGCACGCAATGTTTGCTGAGGTATATTTTTGTCAAATCCATAAACAAATTGTACTCATAATTTAAGCTTATCGTGTTATTTGGATTTCAAAGTCATGTGTTTTAATTCGCCGTAGAAGTAGTGATGTAACAGCATTAATTACCATATCAATTGGGTCAAACAATTTTTGAATGTATTGCCCCGCACTATAAGCAAGCTGCACTCATCACCTCTCATACCTGTGTTTGCAATCACATATTGAATACAATACCTCTCGTTTCAAAGACACTAATCATACAGGTGCTAATGAATGGTACATGGCACACGGGATGGCACATGATGTGAAATTTCGATTCAGATCTTTATGCATATTCTTTGATAATCTGTGGTGTGATGCAAAAGTAAAGCGTAAGTCTAGAGGGCGAATTGGTCATATTGGTAGGCTATAACTAACCCCACATGCAACACACAGAGTCAACACCAGGTCAATAATTGCACAGACGGAATCACGTGGAAATGTAAACGTACTGCCAAGCGCTGGAAAGGTTTGAAAATGGGATAGCTTCGTACAATTCTTATATTTCAAGAATGGTGCGGTCAATATTTATCAAAATTGAAAACAAAATATGTGTTAATTCAGTTAATTGATGTATTCCTTCACTACATGAGTTATACAGTTTCATGTTTTGGGCGTGAAGATATCCCAAAAAATAATACAGTTTTTTCAAGGACACCATTTATGAAGGATGTATCAGAAGGGTGAGAGTTCATTGGGGTAATTGTCCTACGTCAAAAAAAAGGCTAACCCAACTGTCAATTAATACAAAGGAACAATATATCCCTAACCCTACATCATAATTATAACAAGGATAATCTCTCCTGTCACTCGTGTCGATTTTTACATGTACGTTTACATTCTGTTCAGTTGCGTACAACTTACAAAATGAGTCACTTGTCGGTTGCTATATGTGTCTCTTTTTACAAACAAAACATCTCCAAGTCACGTGTTAGTTTTGGGATGTTCTCTCATTATTGCAGGTTGTGGCAAACAGCTAGCCAACAATCATGCCGTATTGCCCTTTCAACCAATAAATATCTGTTTGACAGTCATTACAAAAGAGCAGTAGTGGTAGTTTACTAGCCTTGTTTGGAAAACCGATTGCGATAACGTGGCTTGAGTGGTAGATACAGCTACAGGCATCATCAGACACTGAAAGCTGTAGCAAATGGCATAATACCCTTCATTGAAGAGGCAAATCAAAAGTGGTACATCTCTCTATAGAAGATACCAACTATATGACTATTTTCAAATCCCGCACTGCAGATGGTGTAACCTACCAGAATCCAGCATCGCCTCTTCCAAAAAGAGATCCAACAAACCTCTTAGAAGGCCAATGACTGGGAATACCTGACGGATGAGGAACATAAGTAAGAAGTATTTCTCCCATAATCACAAACACTGCAAAACGTCCTGATATTACCATGGAAGGACCAAAACAGTTATCATTGAGCTTACAGTCCCAACGGAAGAAAACCTGTCAAATGCCAATGCACGACAAAATACAAATACCAAGATCTTGTAGCTGACTGCGAGAATAGGGGATGGTGTACGTACTCACTACTTTCCAAGTGAAATTGGAAGCAGAGCTATCTATAACACATCGCTGACAAAATGCATCGCTGCTCTTGGAGTACCAAGTGGAAACAGACGTAGCATCCTGGATGCAGCCTCTAAAACTGCACTCAGAACCAGCTATGTGATATGGTCAAAACAAAGCATTCCAACAGATAGACCTGACTCCACGCTGGGAACCGTCTCCGATTGAAGATAAAGAAAGACGTACCATGCAGCACAAGACACTCAGACCGAAACGACAATATGCTAAATGCTGAAGTGACACTCCAACTAATAGTAAGACTAGGTTCCTGTGACCAGTCATTGTCCTTAATGACATTGGACATCCCAGTTCCAGCAGTGCATGCTCTGCCCAGCTGACTCTAGCTCAAGGGTCTGCTGGTAATATAGAGGTTTTGACTTGGCACGCTGGTTTACGCCACTTATACCAGCTGTCCCTAGCCTGAAAGTAGGATGGAGTGCCCAATCTCTGATGAAAATTTAATTAAATCTATTTCTGAGGGAAGCGGGACGGTTGGGATCCCTTAAAACTGGTTTAACCCACCAGAGTCTGGTCCTTCAGAGAATTGTCTGATGCCTACCCAAGACAATGAGATATACAGCTCAAGAAATACTTGTGCCTGGGTGACCTAATCTACTAAACATTTAACGTTTGCCCTATGAACTTTAACCCGCCTGCAATATGGCGCCTATTGTCTAGACCTAGCGAATCACGGATGTGCCTTTAAACTTTGATTTTGTTAAATCTTTGCATATAAATCGTATTTATGTTATATAATAACTACAATCCACCAGCTTGATTGCGCATTATACCATCTCGATTATCTCGCTTAGAATAACACTACCCATTTCCCTACTAATAATCTACCTTTCAACAGTGACATAAACAATAACATTTAATATTTTCTAACATCCAAATAAAATATTAAACCAGCCTTCTGAATTCCCTAACGACGGAATCCATTTGATTAGCTGTCCATCTATGTATTTGTATTATTATTTTTAATTCTTGGGTTCGTTGTCCCTCTCAACATGCTCAGTACTTAAAGCCATATTATAACATTTCTTTAAAAATAGATTAGTATTAATTTTCAATAATATGATAGCATTTACTGTCAGATATGACCCCTTTTAATTTTGAGCCGAACAAGTGAGGTAAAGCAAAGAAAATTGGAATTTACTACTAGCGCCAATGTATGTTACTCCGGCGGTTGTAATATGGTACGATCCTCTGGCGTGTGTGTGTGTGTGCCGCACGCCGTGTACGTAGTACTATGTTGACATCGCATACGCGTTCGACTAATATTTCTATCGTAATAATAAAACGACGGTTCCGGCGGTTTATTCAAAATCTCGGATTTTGACAAAACTACAGCACCTAAAGTCTTGATTTTTGCAGAGAATCTTTGTTTAATAAAGTACATTACAATCGTGTAAAAACCTGAATTTAAAAAAAAATCTGAGGGTGTCGACTGCAGACGACAAGTTTTATTTTTAAAATTCAAAATTTAAAAAATTTCAGAATTGTAAATTTTCATTACCATATTTGGAATCAACATGAAAAATGAATTAAAATGAGTACAAACAAGCCTAGTATTGGTTCAGTAAATCTTTAGATAGCTCTTGATATTTTGAGAAAATATCTCAAAACTTGGACTTTTTATGTTGAAGCTTATCGCTAGCACGCATAGCATTTGCATAGCCTATACTATTATTATATACTATTACTCGTGGCGATCGCACACACAAGTACATCGACATAAGAGATTATTCTTTCATAAAATCCCTTTATTAGCGTTTGGACAGAATATAATTTGCTCCAGACCAACATAATAATGTAAGTATCCATAATGGACTTCATGTTGGACATAAACAACATTTGACAGAAACATGTAAACCCAAACTATTGCCAATCATTTCAAATCCTGATAATCGCATATCAATCATTATATTCTACAAAGTAAAAGATTTACGATGAGTCAGAGGATTTGTGATGGTATGTTGGTATCAGGATGTTCACATTTAAAAGACCTGAAATTTGTACTAATTGAAGAACATGAAACATGTTTGGTTAATTTGAAACCTTAACAGTATTTGAGAATTAGATTTGCTGAAATAGTAATTAGGGAACGTGTTGTCCAAAACACAAAAGATGGTAGTCCTATTAATACACAGGGTGATTCAAGTACAAGTCCTCCAAGCTATTGCTGGCATTAAAATAAGGGATGTACGTTATCTGAAAGATACCAGCGTGAGATTTAATGGTACCTTTGTTGTGTATAAGGCCAAAAAAAAATTTGTTGTGTTGCCCTCAACCGCCCAACCCTAAATCCTGGAAAATCAGGGTCTCAATTTTTTGTGTGTGTGAATGATGATTTTTACAGAGTTGTTCAAAAAATCAATGTTTTTCACTTTAAATTAATATTTTATTGAAAGACTAGTCTTTAATTGATGTCTAACAGGTATCCAAAAGTCAAAATTGACAAATGTCCCCTAATTGAAGAAGCATTATTTAATATTTGAGGGGATTTTTAAAACCTGAAGGTTAAAAAAAAAATCCGAGCGTCCGACCCAATTTTCCCATTTTCCCAATTGAGGGCAGCACAACAACTTATTTTTTGGCCTAATTAGATCTACTCAACGAAGAATAATCGAGCTTTACAAAAATAACACTAATTGCACACATGCATTGTTATTACCCAGTGTCTATGGGGTGTACACTATATGTGGTTACCGTAAGTGGGCCTGGGACACTGCAAACAACAGCATTAACAGAACACTGACCACCCTACAAGGGCAGTGTGACTATCCCGTACGCGGAGGGAGTGACTGAAAGCCTCCTGTTCAGATCTCATCATACAAGAACTCAAATTAAGCCACAGAACTCCCTTCGTTCATTACTGGTGTCACCTAAAGATCACACACACAAATTGGATAAATCAGGTGTAGTGTACCTACGGCCTCAATGTACTGATTGTGAATGCACCTATGTTGGTGAGAGTGCCCGCCCTCTAAGAACTAGACTTAGGGAACACGAAAGACCTAGCACGCTATAAGGGCTAAGCACCGCATTGATTGGGACAATTTCCGCGTGCTGGACCCAGCGGCGTAGCTGGGATTTTTTTCCAGGGGGGGCAAGCCTGTATGGGGCGGGGCCCAAACTAGGGGCAGGGGCCCAAATAGACAAATTTGCCAGGCTTATTGATAATAATCGTATGGTATTGCATATCGTATGGATTCCAATATCTCTCTTCCTCCTCTCCCTCTCTTTTTCCTCTCTCCCTCCTTTTTCCTCTTTTTTCCATGCACTAGGGGGCGGGGCCCAAATAGGCGATCGCCCCCCTGCTCCCCCCGGCAGCTACGCCACTGGCTGGACCGCGAAAGTGATTGGTACCGTAGGGGAGTACGCGAAGCCATTCACAGAGACGAGACTGCAACCTGAACATGGACCAGGGCCGGCACATCCTCCCTCTCAGCTATGACAACATCATCAAATCACGTGACCTTAGAAGCACCAATGGTCACGTGACGACCACGGAATGAACAAACCAATGGCTTCGAAGGCTTATGGATGCAAGTCGCAGGCTACCACAGCGCTGAATAAAATAGTCGCGTGACGTAAGTAAAACTTTCTTATACTATAAACACTAATTTACTTTTATTTGGAAGGATTAGGCTGGGCATAATTGCTCTTATTGTATATTATATATAAACATTATATTTTATATTTACATTTTTTATTGTAATTCATATTTATATTTACTTTTTTCATCGTAATTCTTTGTATATTGTGTTCATGATGATTGGATGAATAAATTTGATTTGATTTGATAATGCAAAATATAGGTCAAATATGTGGTCTTGCCTTGCGTGATTTTTCCCTCACATGTCATTTTTGTCACACTATTATTAAACAACCATAGGGTTTGGAAAAGGTTACAGCAACAACAGAAGAGACTGGGCTATTCCAGAAAAATAGACGCATCTATTAAACCTATAGACATGATAGAGGAGTTCAGAATTCCGGACTTTTTGTCAAGTCATGATTATTGGAAACCAGACTTTAAATGTGATCAAAGGTGCAAAACAAACTCGGTTCAAAATCAAACATCCTCAATTTGAGAGGCTCATTTTGGACAATTCCGTGATTTTAACTTCATTTAATTGCATTTCCAAGCTTTTTCCAGTTACATTTGTAATTGGAATTCCAGTAGTGTTTAGAAAGCAAACTTGTACATTAAACCCACACATTTCGTTTATTTCTGGAATATTCCATTATCTCATGTTAATCTCAATGATGTCAAAGGGGGAAGATTTATGAAGTTTAGAATCACATCAACTTATCAAGGTTGTAATTTAGACAATGGAACATTTGGCCAAAAAAAAAAAAAGTTTGTTTCCTGTAGCGCGCGCATTTCGTTTTTGACGGCTTTTTGCGCATTTAGATTTTTTTTTTCACTTTTGAAAAAAAAACCTAACATCACACATTTTTAATACTTTTTTAATCTGCAGGTTGAAAGGGGATCATAAATATTCTTGAATATGAAGAAATATGATTTTTTTTGTGTCAGAAAGACCCACTCTAAATTTCCAGCAAAAAAGGTGTTTTTTTTTTTTTTTTTACATGGATTATATAAAAAAAATAAAAAATAAAAAACCGCATTACGCATTTGACTTTTTTGACCTGCTACAGGAAACAAACATGTTTTTTTTGCCTTACTCTGATTCTTCATCGGGGTACCTTCCGTACTTGCCAATACGATATTGTAGCAGAGATGCAATGGAGCATTTTGGTTAATTTTTTGGGTTAAATTTAATTCAAGATGAATAAGTATGTGTCGCAGAACATTCTTGATAGTGGTCTCATAAGCAAATAACTGATTCGATTCATTTAATATCCAAATAATGATTAGTTTAATATCATTAGATTTTAATGTACTATACTTGCGCAAGCAGTGTAGGTCTGTGTCTAGACTGGTCACATCTTTTGCTCTTTGGGTGGAATGGTACATTGCATTGTGGGTACATCAGTGATATGTATATATGCAAATATTTAGACTGGTGCTTGGAGGAATGGTACATTGCATTGTGGGTACATCAGTAATAGCTATGTATATGCAAATATTTAGACTGGTGACTGGAGGAATGGTGCAATGCATTGTGGGTTCCATAGAAGATTGCTGGGATATATCCTGTAAAATGACTAGCTCAGTCCCGTAATTCCTGTTGTAATAACCATCTAATCCTCTAGCTATCACGTAGACATGGGATTAATGACCCAACAGTCCTTTACCTACTCAAACTTTTTACCAACATTTTAATTTATGAGATAAATATTGTCAAAAACAATCAGGGAAGTATAAGAAATTATTACCGTCAATCCGTCTTGAAAATAAGCTTCAGTCAGTGGTTCTTCTGACCAAGTCCAGTGATCATAGCGCGTAATTTAGAGTAGGAGTTTCTTTTTTCACAAAATAACCTCTACATGACCTTTTACAAGTTATATTAAATTTGGGTCCGCGCTTCTTGTGCCCAAGTTTGGTCGAAATCGGTGTAAGCGTCTACTACTAGTAGCATGTTAAAAGAGGGTTTGACGAAAGAATCGGAAGAAGAAGCAGAGGAAGCAGCATAGCACTATGTCTTATATTTGTACACAAATAATTCTATACCCGCATGCTATCGGTGTACACAAACGTATACCCCGTTTACATTGGGCAAAAGTCGTAATCGATTTAACTAAAGTCATAATCGACTTAATTCGTATCATAAGTGTAAACAGGTACAGTCGCAATTAATTATAATTCAAAAGTCGTAATTCCAATGATGACTTGTATCTTCATTCATTTGAAGTGAATTCGAATAAGTCGTCATTAATTATGACTTTTCGCTAATAAAATATGACGAACACGTTGAATTCGTGTTTACCTGCCGGAACAAACGATTTCGATTTTCCTGATGCAAATTTTGAATCTAATGTCTTTTTTTTGCTAGTAATGTAGGACTTATTGTCAATAATTCGAAGGAAATGCATGACAGATATATTATTATGAAATACAAGTGAGTATTTGAACGTGACCTACCACCATACCATGGCGCCATCTCTAAGATGGTACAGAGTAAATGCATGTTTCATTGTCTAAACTGCAGCCTTGGTCAGTCGATGTGACTCTAAAACTTCATACCTCTTTACACTTAAGACAGATGCATTGTCTGCTTCTAGTTCATGACTTAGTCTTTTACTGAATCAGAGCACGCACAGTTTGAAGTATAATGGGTAACAGCATCCTTAACAGATGTACTTCTCAAATTTCATACCACTTCAAAAGACAAGTGATTTTCGTATCATTCATGGGAAATTCCAAAACTTAAGACAAGATTACAATATAAGTTAATACATTCTATTTAAATCTATAGTTTGATACCGCTATCGCGTCTTATCGAGGCATTTGCGTAATATACACAGAGGAGTAAGATAAGACAGAGCGCGTACCACCAGTCAAAGTCCCCGTGTATTGTATGCTACCAGTTCTCGCATATTCATGAGGGCCGATTGTTCGATCGTGCTGTGTCTAACAATCACGCTAGCGCTGCGTGCCTTCGCGTATACGCGATAGAGCGTTGCGTGCTTTCGCGATTACGCAATAGACCATGAAAATACGCGGTAATTGCGTAGCAGTCTCGCCTGTCGCATTTCATGGAACAATCGGCCCTCATTATCGGATGAGGCGGAGACTTTGACTGGTGGTACGCGCTCTGTCTTATCTTACTCCTTGTTTCACATTTTAATAAACACCGCTAATCAAAATATTATAGCTGATTATTATTATTGTTATTTCTATTCGTCCAACCGGAAGAAGTGTTCATCAATCAATATTCTGATGATGCTTTTCCACCATGAAAAGCGAAACCGTCAAACTAGTGAGTAAATTTTGGTTTTGTTTAGAAGAAATTTTAAAACGTCAACTTTTTTATTTACCTTTAAACCTGATGAATGCATTATTATTATTATTATTATTATTATTATTATTAGTGTTATTATTATTATTATTATTATTATTATTATTATTATTGTCTGGAGAATATTGCAAAATCAACACATTTTGGTTAAACGTTTTTATCATATTTATTTGATTTTCTTTAACAAAAAAACGAAAGCTATGAAATATTTAGCAGTAGAAAATTAATTAATTTCTTATCATATATTTCTTAAACAATTCAATATTTGTCATTCGACTAGACATTTTCTTTACAAGAATGCGGTTTGTCAGAATATACCAGCTGATTAATGTTGTAACGCCCTAGACATTACAGTGGGTTTTCCGTTAGGAAATACACTGTCATGCTCTATTCAGAATTACCAGCAGATTAAATCGACGATCATAATCATCCTTTCAACACCTTTTCACTTCTCATATTAGCGGAATAAAGTAGTACACTACACTAAAACATAGCGTGGATTTATATCACTAGAACGTGTTGAAATACATATATTAACCACGTAATATGAGTGTGGTGATGTTTAACTAACTTTAAATACAATATTGAACAGTTAGGTCTGAATTACTTTTGTAGTGTTTGGAGGTGGTTCTGGTCTTAATTTCCCTCACTGATACCCAGGGGGCCACACAGGTCTACCTGACATGGGATGCTGTAAAAGGTTGTTTGGTACCAATGTCTTCGGGGAACCTCCCTTAACACATTCTAGGTGGACAACCCTGAAAATATGCTACTGAAAAAATATGGCGGCCGTTTTTCAAAATGGCCGCCATATAAATTTAGTTTTGACCATATCTCAACCCATAGTTGTGATTTTGGTGGCTATACCCAGGTTTTGGGGTCACAGAATCTATTGGAGCAATCAGGTAATACATGTATAGGTAATAAACAAAATATGGCGGCCATTTTTCAAAATGGCCGCCATTCAAAACTATCCATTGGAGCAATTAGTTACTTACATAGCATAGTTACGTCTACAAAAAATCCAAAATGGCCACCAATATGGCTGCCGTAACTACCACAGTGGCGCTAAAATGGTGAACACGTGTATAAGTATTGAAAATGTTACATATATATACCAAACTTTGCACAGCTTTTGATGTACTTACTATTATGCATCATTAGTTCTGCACATACATGATGATGTTAGAATATTATAGATCATGGCTGTGCTGCCCAACTTTGACAATCAAAGTGCATTCATATCATAAGTAGGCTTAATGTAATGTTCAATTTTCATGACTAGTTCTCGCCATCACTACTGTCACTCTCATCAATACTCAGTTCATCAAGCTTTGCCAAAAGTCGTGTATCTCTGTCTGTTCTTACCCATATTTCTGACACATCTTGTAACAGCGATGAGGCATAATAGATGAGAAGGACAACCACATCTGTGTCATTAGCATGGATAACCAAACGCTCAACATTATCTTTCTGTACACTATAGACAACATGCAGGATGAGTCTAGTATCTGCCTCTTCTTGATCATTACAGTCTTGGTTTCTTCCTTAAAGCCGCCTCTTAGCTACAGATTGGTTTTTCCCAGAGATGTCTGTTCTGCTTCCTCCGCAGACCACAAGTCACACAGAAACTGTTGCAATCCGCCTTTGTTTGACGACACTCAAAACCCCCAAATGGCTCTGGTGCACGGATCTGTTCCTGAATGTCATAAACTTCGGGTTGTGCTGATTTAGTCGTGATTCGCTTTTGACATTCGGTTCCGATCAAGCTTGCTGCCCTCTTTCTGTCACAGCAAAAGTGAGTCGATTCTGCGTTACTTGGTACATCTGAACGCAGTAGGCCTAATCGCTAGGCAATCTTTCCAAATGTTTCATCCTAATGGAAAGACCAAAGACGAATGGCAAAAACAAGGCATCTAATATGGCTGCTGTTTTCAACTGGCTTTCTGGCAACTGGGGAGCCAAACTTACCTCTGATTCCGCTTTTATGGCCTTGACGAAGTTTACTTATTACCAGAACTCATTTGACCATCTTCTATGAATATCGATGGTAGATATTTTGTGCATTCGTGGTTTACGATATACTGGACAATGTCAACTTTTCCATCACTTGCAGCAATCTGAATCATACGAAGAAGGGCAACAGATTCATCGCTCTTCACACTTGCTGAGGTTTTTTTGCCAGAGTTTGCTGCCTTATGTTGAGTAGCAAATGTCTGCAGCTTCACCGTTTTGGTTTTTTGTCTGTTTCATCTGTATTTAATCAGATAGGGCTTCGGTACCAATTTGTTTCATTTGAAGTACTGAGTTGTTGTTGTACCACATTATCTGCCTTCCGGATTTGGTTTTGCTTTTGGTTTCCGGATCTAGATGCAGCATACTCTTCAACTGTGAAAAGAAGGCTGCAGTCATGAACTTGGTGTATACCCATTTGGTTCGAGCAGCAGGATTTGTTGTTGTTCCATCTAAACCACTTGTTTTCTTTGCATTCTTATTGTAGCTCTGTTCCAGTAGCATATCCGGAGACACACCATTGTGATAACCCTCATCTCTCCTTCCAACAAAAGCTCCTCGCATGAATGCCTGATGAGCTGCGGGTGCTGTCTCTTGGAAGTTGTTTTATCTCATGCAGGTACAACGGCAATGACTGCTGGTCATATTTGTAATGGCCTGCTTCAGTTTAGTAGGGACGTATCTTTGCTGCTTCTGACAAATAACAAGCCAGTTTCTCTCTCTTTCATGAAAGATAAATTTATAGAGAATGTCTGATATATCTAGAAAGTTCATCCAGAATAGTGCTGTTGGCCTGTCTTGAAGAGATTCACGGAAGACTATAAGATACTCCTGAAGTTGAGCTTTGCGTGATTTGCTTCAATTTCAACTACTCTTCTCGAGATCGTGATTGATCACCCAGGATCTGGAGCATTATGAATGATTAGGAATCACATAGGGCACTACATACTTAAACCTAGGTGACTTAGTTTCGTCTTAAATAACTGTGTTTTTAATTAATACCAGTCATTGGAAGGTCACTTATACCTTTTCCATGTTAGCTGTAATGAAGAAAAAGAAAACATTTCTGCGGCCATTTTGGATTTGTAGTAGGTACAGGGAATCTGTGTATTAATTGATAGTTCCAATGGATTCTTTGACCCCAAAACATGGGTATAGCCACCAAAATCAGAAATCTATGTACATTGTGGACTGAGATATAGTCAAAATAGTTTTGAATGGCGGCCATTTTGAAAAATGGCCGCCATATTTTTTCAGTAGCATATTTTCAGAGTTGTCCACCTAGAAGTTGTTTAGGGAGGTCCCCTGAACACATTGATACCACACAACCTTTTACAGCATCCCGTGTCAGGTTGACCCAAAAAGTTGAGTTTGGCCCCCTGGGTATGACGGATCATTTTTTTTAAATGAAAAACAAAAGAGCAAGAAGTCGAGGAGCCTTGTATTTAGACGAGAAACGAGGAACTAAAGGCCACAAGAAGAGTCAAGACAGCACAGTAAGCCAATGAATGTCTTGCCCAATGTGGTCTCATGCCACGGATTATGTGGCCACTCACATTAGTCTATTAGGTAGCAATAACTTATGTAGAGGCAATGGAGCGGAAGATCAACAACTTTGTCAAGAGGTGGCTTGGAGCTTCACGCAGCTTAACAATTATCGCAAGCTACAGCAGCAGTTAAGGCAAGTTGATTGAAATATTTCACAAGTTTCAACCAACATCAAGCGTTACATATCATGAAGGAGGACTCGCAGTCCAGGTTATACAGTTCCGGTTCAAGATCGAGCATCCTTTCTTCAGCAAACGACTGGTGCATTAGGGCTGACGTGGATGGCAAAGGAGGATTTCCAGGAGAGATAACTGATAACTGCACTGCGTCCAGATATTGTCATATGATCAGTGGCTGCAAATGAAGTGATCATTGGAGAGCTGACTGTCCCATGGGAATACAACATTGATGAAGCTCATGAGCGAAAATTGACCAAGTATTTAGAATGGAGAGCATAATGCAAGGATAGAGGTCGGAAGGCTTCTTGCTATCACTCTTCGAAGTCGCTGCCGTGGTTTTGTAGCACACTCTTTGCAGAAGTGGCTAGGTGATCTAGGCTTCAACAAAAGAGAGATTGCAGGGCAGAGGCTGCAGAATCAGAATCGTCGTGGGTGTGGTCCAAGTACATTCAGAGGAGTAGATAATCTGAAAATGAAGTACATCATCAGTATCCTCAGCCAGATAAGGCAGGCCAGCTAGCCATATCTTCCACTTGTCCTCGTTCCTTCATATCAACTCCAGTTAGCTTAAGTGATTCCAGCTGCATGGTAGGGTTAGAGGCGCGAGATCCCGTGCTTACTACAGACTATTTTGGTCATCTAGGGGACACATATTTTGATGGTGATGGCGTATCCCCATAATGGGCAAAGCGTCTTGCTTTGTCAAGCCATGGTGCTAAACTGGTGCTTGTCTCTTCTTTTGGATGGCTGGCCTGTGCCTATACTTTTTCTGAGAAGCAGATTATTTTATTTAGCAGCAGATGCAAGAAGCATATTGTTTTACTTTTATTAGTAGTAGCTCACCAGCGGAAGGTGGTGTTTTTCACTGCTGCCCCTCCCCACACCTCGAGGGAGTCTTGATTATAAGAGGGCCGAAACTTCCCAAGACAGGTGGCAATTAACTGATGATCCCGCTGGTGAAAGCACAAGACAATTTCCATCTGATGTGATCTTTGTGTCTATTTAACGTATTTATTTAGATCATCTTTAACAAAAAACCGAAAGCTATGAAAAAATTATACTTTTATTTTCACATATTCCCACAAAATATTCAAGACGATATGTTAAACAAAGACTGCTCCATATATTTAGCAGTAGAAAATTAATCAATTTCTTATTATATATTTCTTAAACAATTCAATATTTGTCATCTGACTAGACATTTTCTTTACAAGAATGCGGTTTGTCAGAATACGCCAGCTGATTAATGTTGTAACGCCCTAGACATTACAGTGGGTTTTCCGTTAGGAAATACACTGTCATGCTCTATTCAGAATTACCAGCAGTTTAAATCGACGATCATAATCATCATTTCAACACCTTTTCACTTCTCATATTAGCGGAATAAAGTAGTACACTACACTAAAACATAGCGTGGATTTATATCACTAGAACGTGTTGAAATACATATATTAACCACGTAATATGGTATGGTGATGTTTAACTAACTTTAAATACAATATTGTACAGTTAGGTCTGAATTACTTTTGTAGTGTTTGGAGGTGGTTCTGGTCTTAATTTCCCTCACTGACAGATCAATTCTTTTTTAAATGAAAAAAATCAAAATACGTGGAACAACTTTCAACACAACTGTCAAGGTCGTATTGAAGTTGCACGTCCCTGAAATCAATTGCTCACCATTTTACGGACAAAAACTAATAACTTTTTTAGAACAAATTGCGCGTAAAACAAGCGAAAATTTGACGTTTTTCAAGCTCAAATGGTCAAATGATTATGAAATTTTTAAATTAAAAATTAAACTTAAAAGTGCTTTGTGCGCGAAAACTAGCAAGTTTGATATTCAAATGGTCTTGTATGAGTTAAATTTGGTCGGCTTACATTACATTTGGGATGATTACATGGACCATCTCCCTTCGTCGTATTAGATCTGAGGCTCCGGAAGATTTTTTTTTGATGGGGGGGGGCATCAATATGAGGCCTGCTTCGATTTGCGAAACCCTGTGGGGTGGGTGTGGGGTGTGCAGAAGCTTTTGAAATGCATGCATTCACAGTGTTCCAATATCTGTGATGCATTTTACATGAATTGTACCTTAATGGATTTTACCTTAAATTATTGAGCCTCACCAAAATTATTGGTGGTGTGGAGCCACTGTAGATATAGGCACTCAAAAGTATGTTATTTGTTCTCTGTTTTGTTTTGTTTTTTGCCTTTTCTTCAAAACACCTATGTTGTATTTCACAAGTTTCTAACATCTAACCATGAGCTGCGAATTAAAATTGGTTGACTTTCCCGCCCTCTACGGCAAAAAGTTACGCGTTTGTTATTTCGAATATGTTACAAACACTTTTATTGCAGTGAAACGATGTGTTCAAACATACAATATCAAATTTTAAAGGAAGTACACGAGCTAATATCAGTTATCACAAAATGTTTGAAAAATGCGAAATTCAAAATGTCATTTTCACCAAAACATAATTAACACGCGCTTTTCCAGACAAAGGTGTCGCGCCAAAGTCGGCCTCATCATAATTTTGACATAATATCGATTTTAATGACAATAATGATAGGTACATGAGACAAAAAATATCAAACCCTTCTTGGTTCTTTGATCAAAGCTATAGCGCGCTGCTACGGGCGCTGCTACTTAATATTAGTGATTTATGTAATATGGGAACATACTAGTATATTATATGACGACGACGCCCGTTCGTCAGTAGCATGTGTTTGTCTGGCTCGCCAATGTTTCTCTACATCGTAATTCATCAAACATTGAACTTCGATATACATGGTATATGGCTGGATGGAGAATGTTTCAAATTGTTTTTATGAGGTAGGAGTCTAACAGCATACCACACAGAGCATGTACAGGGTTCAGGGTCAGGGTCATGAACATTCAAGGATCATTCACGGTCATCACCATCCTTTGGGCAATCCTTCAGCTCGTAAAATATGTCATTTGAATTTCGCGGTCCCTTTGTGGCATGGTTCCTTAAAAACAACATCAGCAGCTATGGGAGAGACTTTGTGCAAAGTTCAGCAGATGCGATAGCAACATTCCATCCTGGCGAACTTCCAAGCGAGGCGGAGACCATCCGGCGCTATGAAGTCTGTCGAGCATAGCAAAATAGAGTCATTGAATGTTCAAAATACTGTAAAATAAATGTATTTGGATTCAGATTGAATTATTTTTGGACACGTCTGTAAATCATTTAAATAAAACCATGCGGAACCGTTTCACCGCGGGGAGTACAGGAAGGGGGATTTAAGGGGTGTGGTGACTGGGCCAAGAGGAGGGGGCGAGTAAATTGTCCGCAAGATGGTGGCGCTACAGTTTCGCCTTCGGGCATATGTAAGATCGGTAGTGAACTCTTAACTAGCTACGAGATGAATGACACATTGCGCATGTTAGCAATAACATTCTCGAGTCAATTTGAATTGAGTACAATAGGTTTTCATCGCATTTCGTGTAGATGTCATTCGTACTATCTGGTGCAATATATAAATCAAATCATGAATGTTAATGCAATGAGACTAACAGCTATGAACCATATGTGATATGTATACACGCACTTCTCAAGTCGCAAGATCAATGTTTCAGTATGTTCAGCGTTTTGATCATCAGATTGCGTTCTTTCTTTCTTGCTAGTGAATTTAAATATCGCCGGGATTGTTCGTTCTTATGCTTGTCATCAAGGTATAGGGATATCCTCTATGCAGGCATACCAAAGATGAGTGAGAAAAGAGTAAAGAAAAGAGTAGCGTACACAAACGCCGGACAGTGCACTATTGACTATTCAATGTGGGAAAACTTGACAAATTCAAAAGATTTGACCCATTACATGTAGCTACATCCTATTTAGTCTGTGTTACAGACCGTGTACCTATATTATCCATAGGGAGAGAAACTACTGGGAACCACACATTCTCGGAAACCATCGCCGCCAGCCGCTTCACGGCTGGCGGCTCGTGCTCGCCGCTTCGCGGCTCAATGCGGCTGTGCCGCTCACCCCCCCTTGATCGCGAGTCCGACACTATCTCGAGTCAGTCTTTGACAAAGACTACATCCTATTGGGCTTTTCCATAAAATAGGTGCACATCCCCGCTATAGAGGAGTAACCTTTCAATCAAAGAAATGTATGGATATCCAAGTCTACTTTCTGAAAACGACTGGAATTCCATTTGCCAATGTCACTTGAAAAAGCTTGGAAATCCAATAAAATGAAGGACAAATTACGGAAATGTCCAAAATGAGCTCTCAATTTGAGGATTTCTGATTTTGAACTATTTTTCTGCTGGATTTTTTTTGCCTTTGGACACTCTAAAAGCCTGGATTTCCGAACTCCTCTATTGACCTTTTTCCCGTCTATCCCACAATACACTATTCCAGGGGGGTATGACGTAGTTCATCAACCTCATAGATCGTGTGCATCCGATGGTCTTTGCCAGGTCTTTGCAATTATTTTGTCTTAATATGGGGATTATCGTAAAGGCCATCGATGTTACTAATTATGCAATTATTGAATACACGAGTGATGCAGTTACGGAGCGATGCAGAACATCTGTGTAAGAGATATTTGTTTACGTCTTATTTTCATCTCCGAAAAAAAAGTGAAACGGACGCCGACAAAATATCACTGCGTGTCCCGTCATTAGTTTTTCACCATTATGTCTATAAAATGTATACAAAGTTAGGATTCAATAGCAGGAAACTTTTTTTGGGGACGACACCATGTCCATAAGGCATATAAATGTTGTTTTTTGCCCCCCGAAAGGTATTAGTGATCGCGCGCCATTATCGTGATGATCGGGGATTCCTTTTTTGTGATGAAGGCACCAGCCGAAATGTCCGTATTCCAGAATGTAATGAACATAACTATGTACTCCCCGGGGAGATGATGTATTTTGCGACACTCATACCCCCTGGAATAGTGCATGATGGGAAAGAGGAAAAAGGTCTGTAGGGGTGTGCATCTATTTTCTGGAATAGCCCATTTTGTCCTCAATACATCTAACAGGCTAATGGGACTCGGCAACCAAACGTTAACATTACAATCAATGATGTAACAGGATTAATTACCATAGCGATGATTGAATAGATTGAATAGATAGATACAATACCGCCTTTTTCAAAGACACTAATCGTACACATGGTACAGGTGCGAGGGAAACGTACAGGGACTTAGCATAATGTGAGATTTCTATAGAATTACGATCCAGATCGTTATGCCTATTCTTTGATCATCCGTGGTGCGATGCAGAGGTACAGTGTACGTCTAGTGCAGGGCAATACATTCAAAAATAGTTTTGACCCATCGCTATGGTAACTAATCCTGTTACATCACTACTTCGACAGCGAATATAGCAAATCAGGAAACAGAAACGGAAATCATTGGTATCAATACATACTTGTTAAGAGTCAATCAACTCCATTTATTAAAAATCACCTTATCCTGTACAAGTTGTACAAGAGTGTAATAATAATTATTTGAATGTTTCTATGTGTACGATGCTACTTTAAACAGCATGACACCGGGTGACGTTTGGAGACGGTAAGTTTCAAATTTTCTTTAAAAGTTCAAACATTTCAGAATTGTACATTTACATGACCATATCAGCATGAAAAATGCATTAAAATGAGTACAAACAAGCCTTGTATTGGTTCAGTGATTCTTAAGATAACTCTTGATACTTCTCTAAATATCTAAAAATTTGGACTTTTGAAGCCTATCATGGCTAGCACGCGAAGAACATTAAACAGCGAACATTGTGTATGAAACTAACGAACAAATTACATTAACCCAATTACCCGGCCTTTTCATGTAATACCTCATTAGCCGAGTTCACCCCCACAGAATATAACATTCATGTGAAATCTGCTTTGTTTCCAACTGGGGACGTTATTTCATGAAAAGTAGGCTTAACCGATGTCCTAGGAGTGAGACTAATTCCCTCACAAACCCGATCCTGTACTTTAATAAAGTAGTTTAGTAAATGTGGCAGAGTCATATATAATGTTGTTAATTATATTATCCATTATAGGTTTGAGTATTATAGGCAATAGGCTGATTAAAATTGACATTTTTAAATATTCATCTGTGATGCAGTAGACCGATGTAGGAACATTATTATTCCCACCAGAATAACATGATCTTTTTAGAAAATGGTATTATTTATGTACATGTTAAGAACATGCTTTTATGAATAATATTACTTGAAAGTTATAAATATATTGACCGATTTACTATATTCGACTTATTAATTATGACCTATTTAAACTGAAAGGAAACAAAAGTGAACTCTAGTTCACTTATCTAATAATCGATTTCTCAATTTTTGGTGATAACATACCCAAGTTCACTAGAGCTTAAAATGGCGGAAGTACAACAAATCGTCTATGAGAAGGCTTGCAAGAATATTGGACTGAGCCAAAGGGACAAAGTTCACGGAAGTGATGCTTGAAAGAAAGCCACTGGGAAAGATGATATTAAGAGTATTCCAAAGAGCATCTTTTGATGATAAGGTCACAAATCACAATATGGTAAGAGCATGCTCATGACGTGAACATGGTGAATAAATATCCTTTTTTTACTGTAGTCACGTGACCTATAATTGCAGTTGAAGATTTCACCAGGGGGGTGCCTGTTCATAGGAACAATGTCGGGAACTACGTCACGCTATTGTTCGACTTAGGCTACATCATTTTTAACGCATGCGTGTTCGTCAATACAGCTTTAGTCAATTTTAGACCAGCCTTCGATGAAATCGGACCATTTTTTAATTTTGACCACTGTGTATGGAATTTTTGACATTTGACCTATTCGACCTTATAACTCCTGAACTAAGCACCGTAGAAAAATATGACAATTGATTTTTTTATTCCGTGTGCTAAGAAAAAAAATTTGAGATACAACATGATGGGACTATTTTTAATTTTTTTTCCACTGTGACATTTGACCGAGGGCATAGGCCTATAGAAAAATGGAACCATTCAAATTTTTATCATAATTATCAGGTTTAAGGTTGCCAAAAAACATTGGTTCCACTAATCATGCTAATGTAGGAATAAAACATCCCAAACACATGACATAGCGCCCTGTACTATAGGTAATCGAAGCCGTAATAGCTCAGTTGCAGCGCAATGCAATGTATGGTCACTGGTTCGAATCCTGCTTCAAAAATATGAAATCTGGGATCGTATCTAAATCATCAAAATGAAAAAATATTCAGCTCTTTCAGTTCTTCTACTCTTAAGGAACATTTTGAGAGAGGAAGAGAATTCTCAGTGACACCTTAAGGCAAGCCCAAGGCTCGAACTCACGCCGCTCGTATTCTCCTTGTCAACAGCCTTAACCGCTCGGCCATCTCACCCTCACATTTGCGTATACACCAAACTATAGGCTAAATGGTTCTCGTCTTTTTTTCAACAAAAAAACAAAACAAAAAAAACTCAAGGGATATATTATTCTATTATTGGAATTACGATGAATGTACAAAATCATTTCATAATAAACTCTTTGAATATTTTCCTATAGTATAATTATCGGGCGGCGAAGTGTGGCTGAAATTTGTGAATAATACATACAAGTTGAACCCCTATAGGTTGTAGTATTGTAATTAGATTTGCTCTTAAATTGTCATTTAAATGAACTTAATAGTGATTGAAGTGATTGCCAAGGAAGTGACCCATGGCCAAATAGTCCCTAGATGGTGCAAACTATCCCTCTTTCCATGCGATACACGTAGACGATTATTCATTTTTATCTTGCGACGATTTCTTTCATGCATTTCTAACAGATAACATAGATATTAGGAGTTCTATCTTCAATAAAAAGGCAATTAAATGCTAAAAAATAGCATAATACAAAATATTGAGTAGATGTGGTGGTGGTGGCGGCGGTGCTAGTGGTGCTGGTGCTGGTGGCAGTGGCGGAGGTGGTGGTAGTGGTGGTGGGGTGGTGGCAGTGAGGTGGTGCTAGTGGTGGTGGTGGTGGTGGCAGTGGCGGAGGTGGTGGCAGTGCTGGTGGGGTGGTGGCAGTGAGGTGGCGCTAGTGGTGGTGGTACTGGTGGCAGTGGCGGGGTGGTGGTGGTGTGGTGGCAGTGAGGTGGTGCTAGTGGTGGTGGTGCTGGTGGCGGTGGTGGTAGTGGTGTGGGGTGGTGATGGTGGTGGTGGTGGTGGTGGTGGTGGTAGTGGAAGCGGAGGTGGTGGTTGCGTTGATGGTGATGGACATCATTGCACTGGACAATTTCCGCGCCCGGGAATTTTGAATATCGCGTGTTGAGAGACGGCTGTTTTATTCGTTTTTATGGTCAATATGAGTTTGTTTCAAATAAGGCATAATGTTGTGATTGCCGGAGTCATCCTTTAAGGATTTTGTACATGTTGTACTTTGACAAATTGAGCAATTTCAGTATAATCATGATAATTGCCCAATGACCAAATTATAAGCATGTTATTACTTTCATTATTTTCCCACAATTTAGTTTTGGACAAATTCCTTGTCGAATTTTTGGGCCATAATGAGGGTCGAATGCTGGTGGTGGTGGTTGTAGTGAGCCTCGTTCTTTTTCTTTTTTCAATTTCTAGTTCATATTTCCAATCTGGGTAGTGATTTTTGAGTGTGTTTTATCGCAATAAAGATAAACACCACATTACTAATTGAATTCGGCATGAATAGGCCAAATATATTGATGTTTGATTTCTTATTGTATGTCATCTTAACCCATCAGATCGCACTCACGTTATCAATTGAAACTGACTGGTAGGCAAGCAATATCGTTACAAATACATTGCGTAGACACTCAAGATGAAACAAAACACATGATGAAACTGGTAGAAAAATTGCTGTGTATCACCAAACTCATTAGCCGAAAGTACTTTTCTTCGGCTCTTCCTACGGAAAAGCCATATCATTAGTGCGTTTGGGGTCAGCGACATAGAGAAGGGTTCGGCCCATTTTACCCAGGGGTAATTTGAGACCATAGATCCCCCTAGCGGCATGATAGGCCTCCCATTTGAGCGTCTTTCCCCAATTTCAAATCTTACAACAACATGGGTAAGGTGCCACACAGTCAAGCATCTGAAGTATATAGCGTGATATACCATACGTGAAGCTTTATCCGTCCGTACATCTTTCTGGTATACATTGCATCGTAGTTCTCGTCGACATGCCAAGCTCACTGGTCTCCGTTTTCTTTTTTTTTAAACCAAGCTCATCCAGTCATCCTATTATCAAGTTTAAAGGCAAAATACTTAAATATAAGCCAGAGAAATGTATATTGGCAATTAAATATGGCCACGACATCTTTTTACCGACCACTATGCATGTTATCTTTTAGAAAAATCTCGAGGGAATTTAAACTATGGATATATATCTGAGATTTATTTTCATACTTTTATGGATGAAATAAGATACGGTGAAAAACCCTATGAGAATAATAGGACGAATGGTGTTGTGATCATATTTAATGTTGCAGTATAATATGGTATAATGAACAATTTCGGTTAAAGAACTTTTTTGTGAAAAGACGTCGAAATGGATGGATTATCATGATTACGCTGGTCTTTCTTCGTCAAGGAATCTTTCTTTTTGAATTAATGGCTGAAAATCTTCAGGATTTTATGAAGGACAGTTGCTAACACTGTCACATAAGGTATTTGCGAAGTAAAGAATTTACAAATAAGTAAGAGTTTAAATATGGTAAGCATGGTAAGTGTATAAGCTATTCATTGCAAGGGTAAACCTATGTATGATTTTGTATCGTTTTCATGATCGTGTGTCACTATTGGAATGGTTGAGAAATATAGGCATACCCTAGAAAATGGTTTGTTTTAATTTCAAAGAATTGGTTTATTATTATTATTATTATTATTATTATTATTATTATTATTATTATTATTATTATTATTATTATTATTATTATTATAATCATTATTAGTGTTATTAGTATTATTGTTATTATTATTATTATTATTAGTAGTTATTATTATTATTATTATTAGTAGTAGTAGTAGTAGTAGTAGTAGTAGTAGTAGTAGTAGTAGTAGTAGTAGTAGTAGTAGTAGTAGTAGTAGTAGTAGTAGTAGTAGTAGTAGTAGTAGCAGCAGCAGCAGCAGCAGCAGCAGCAGCAGCAGCAGCAGCAGCAGCAGCAGCAGCAGCAGTAGTAGTAGTAGTAGTAGTAGTAGTAGTATGTAGTACTAAATCAACTAAAGTTCATTCGTAATATTCAAATGCATATTAAACTCTACAATGTTTTGATTATTAAATTCTTAGTTTACTGTTTAAGATTTTTTTTAAAGGCATGGGGTAAGTTTTTATTATTAATTATTATTATTTTCTTTATTTTGAAACGAGTGGTCACACCCCAATATCTAAAGTACATTTTGGCACTGCGGAATGAATTGTATTGTAATTATGATCGATTTTATACATTGATAATAATGCAGGTGTGTTATTTGTTTGTTCAGATCATAGTTAGGATGATCAAAGTAAGAAAGTAGCAAATTAATGTAATTAAAATGTCATTTAACAGAGAAAATGTCAAATAAATATCAAATAAATATCAAATATCAAATAAACATCAAATACTGAATTTTGGATGCGGGAGGGAAACAGTAAACTCAAAATCAATTGTAAAGGGCCTAATCAACTTTGACTATCTTCTAAAAAAACATAAACCTTACTTCCATTGAAATAACTGCACTTTCCTACACCACAGTTATCAAATATGCGCATAATTATAACACCTCTTTAATTGAGTAACTAGCATTTCGTTATTTTAATACGAAACAGGACAGATGTTGACACGGTACGTTGCGAGCCGTGTCCGTCCCAGCGGAACCATGTGCCAGATTTCATGCGATGTTTTCCCCTTACTTGGTTTGCGTGGTCTCCGCATCGATTCAAGGGCTGCGGAGAGGCCATCGTTACTATTGGGCTATTATTCAGTATGATTAGATTACAGTCTTTTTTCCCCAAATTTTGATTGAGGAAGCGAAAGTACATTTAAATCACCCTGGTCAATTCATTCATTTTACATTTGTTCATATAGAACAGTTTATGCATAATAAACTTATGATATGGACGACTCAACAATTTATAACATCTCAACACACAATTAGTTCCCTTCAAAATTTTACAGATTAATTCAATTAAAACATTTATTTCAAGACAGTTTCGTCTGATTTTTAAAAATAAACTTTTTATCATCGTTGCTACTTTAAATTCGTTACTAATACCTTTAAAGTGTTTAATTGACTTGTTTGAATAGCAATTTCATCCCTTATGTAATGAAATACGATCTCAATTGAATTAAATGATTATATTATTAAGAATAATGAATAGTTAAACTAATCTATGATACTATTAATTGTCATATAAGAGTCCTTAAAAAGAGATGTATATTATGAAATTCAGTGATAACCATGCAGTTATATGATGGGGTTGTTTCGGGGAAGTGGCGGGCCGTCCTCGGTAAACATCTCAATAGTGAACGCACAAGTGATCTGATATACCGTTCCTATACAGGTTTGAAATAGATAAACGCAATGTTCTTTTTAAGAGTCTAATGTTTGTATGATAAAAAGGATGCCTAATGCCTAAAGAGTATGCTTTAGTTTAAAAGTTTTCAATATGGAAAACAAATTAACTCTATTAGATAACGAGATATAGTAAGTGGTGAAAAATCAGTTCCAAAGCAAAGTTCTTAAAGGTTACCAGTTGGTATACACCCTTCTATATTATTATATGCAGGTGGACTTACTAACGGTCGCTAACGAATAAACCATGAATCTTGAAACCTGCTATATTTATGTCTTGTCCTGTTCCAAGATTTGCTCTTAAGATATGTCTATATTATATTTAACAATATCAGTGCAATCGGACAATACACAATGATAAACTTTATAATATCACGTATCGGTATGTAATGCCAAATGTTTACAAAACAAACAACACATAGACAACAACTCTGACCCCTAATACTGTATGACTTTTTTGAGTATTTTCGCAAGATAAGAACGTCGTAATATAACAAATGCCCTCTACATCAAATTAATAATATTTTTGATAATCTATGATAAAATAAACGAAACAATGTCATGTGCTCTACTTTGTAATTATTACATCCCCGCCCTCGCAATTACTTGCTAGAGTCACCTGCTTTCTCCTGCAGAGCTAACCGCTAGGAAACGCCTCCTCCACCTCGCGAGGCTCCGGTTTGTTATTTCGCTCGTATTCAAATTCAAGTACAACGTATTAAGAGAACATTTATGTGCTTGAAAAATACCAATTCGATATTATTTGTTTCACAAACTTACCATAGCGTTGCTATTTCAATTATTCAGTGTTAAGTAATATCCATAGGTATACCGGCTCTGTTCTCTCTCTGCCTCTTTTTTTTAAATATTGACAATATCATAAAAAGTACTGTCGATAATATTAAAATTAATAAAAACAGATTTGGTGAGATAAAATTGGTAATTTGAGTAACGTAGCGTATGGCAATAATAATCTGAAAAACATGGATATTCATGGACAGGTTGGACAACTTCTTCGGAACATAAGTTCACACATTGTAGATATACCGTGACTCGTATATAAATGTATATATCAAACAAGATGGCGGCATGTCATATTCAGGTTAGAGGTCATGAAAGGTCAACAATGCGATACGTGTCTTGTCGGAATTGTCTTTCTCTAAGAAGCAATGATAACAGAAGTGATTAAATTTACTTTTAATACTCTTCGTGCTAGCCATATGTGACCGTACAGCACGAATGAGCCGTAAATGTCCTCAATTGTATTCTGAGTTACAGTGTAAAATGGGCATGAAGGTCGTATTCATAGGTACCTCAATTGGGTGCTACGTGTACCTCATTTAATGAGATACACGTAGCACCAAATTGAAATACCTATGAATATGACCTTCATGCCCATTTTACACTGTAACTCAGAATACAATTGAGGACATTTACGGCTCATTCGTGCTGTACGGTCACATATCATATTAATAAAAGTCCAAGTTTTGAGATATTTTCTCAAAATATCAAGAACTGTTGTGAGAACTACTGAACCAATACTAGGCTTGTTTGTACTCATTTGAATGCATTTTTATGCTGATTCCAAATATGGTTGTGAAAATTTACAATTCTGGAATTTTTGAATTTTGAATTTTTTGAAACTTGTCGTCTGCAGTCGATACCAGCATGGAGAGAATAATATGCGACTTTATCAACATAATACCGGGCTACTTTATAAAGTATATTAAAAACAAAAAGTACTTTTCTTATTCATAACTTTTAAAACACGTAGTTATGAATAAGAAAAGATAAAAAGAATCTTAATATTATTAATTAAATCATTAATTCATACCTTTAAATTGGACATTAATTTGCATTAGTGGAATACAATGATATAAATGTGTCGCATGTTTGACCTACAAACAGTAACGTAGTAATCAGAAAAATAAAATGTTAAAATTAATGGAATTCAAGAGTTTCTTAACACATATCCCCTTGCGTTGATCTGAGGACCTGAAAAGGACGACGTGACTACCAGGCTGCGGATTTTCCAAATGCAGACCTTTTCAGAAATCTTCATTCTGGCCAAAAGCAGACAATTATCCCTCTGCAATTGATTTTTGGATCCTATTTTTAACAAATTTCACAGAAAGGTATATTTATCAAAATTGTTGTCATTATCGACCCAATTTTACTATTTTTTACTGACGAAGCAGACCGTTTTTGCTGATTGTATGCCCACCCCACCACCTGGGTACGGCCCTGCCTCGAGTGTACTAAAAAGCGCTTCGTAAAAGCTTTGCATTATTTTGCAATAAAACTAAAACATTATTGACCTGAAATCAAAAGTTTACCAAAAGAGATCGAGCACTAAGATCTAAAAATGGTACCATTGCATAGTAACCAGTGGTAACTGAATTAATTTACCTTGTAAAAGCTTGTAGAACACTACACTACACTGTTCTTGCTGAATAATAGAATAACATCTACACTCAGTTATCACACATTACCATTCAATTGATGATAACAAATTAATTTACTTCTAGCTCGAATAGAAATACTAGATATAGATAGAGCTTGACAGCATCCATTGGTTTGAAGTTACGAGGGCGGTCAATAAGTTTCCGCAATCCGCAACCGTATGTATCTCCCACTCTGGCGTGACCTCAAGTAACATTTTATTAATTTTACAATAATAACAAAACATACATTTATTTTTCAAAACACACAAGAGTTAGAGTATATACCTTAATTACGTAATCTCATTTGCATAAAGTCATTTCCATGTACATGTATACTGATGTGCCCTGAGTAATATAA
Source organism: Amphiura filiformis (assembly GCF_039555335.1). Taxonomy (NCBI): domain Eukaryota; kingdom Metazoa; phylum Echinodermata; class Ophiuroidea; order Amphilepidida; family Amphiuridae; genus Amphiura; species Amphiura filiformis. Next base: position 43,830,727 of record NC_092633.1, on the reverse strand, counting down.
TTTGATCATTTATCTTTGTTTACCATTTAAAGCTATGTCATGAAAGTTGGGAATCACCTTTTCTATGTAATCACAGTAAACAAAATCAGGACTAATTATGGGGAATCCCCTGGAATATAAAGTAGATATGACGTCATTTTGGGGATATCCCCAAGGAAGCGTTGCAATGTGAAGGTAACTGTTTATATGCTTAGGCTTGGGAATTTCTCGATTACATTATATGTTGTGAATGAAGTGGGCTATTAATATAATGGGACATGTTTTGGTGTTTGGTATAAGGAAATATACATGATTTTTAGCACAGATTATGAAAGTGTTGTTGTGGGCTAGTTAATGTGCTTACAGTCCATATGACTTGAAAGGAACATGCAAACCAGACATATATAGTCAATGTACTACTATCCAGTTAACGGAGAAGATCTAGAATACGTCAAAGTGCGTACCTCTTCCAAGAAAGGACTATATTCTTCTATCGCTTTTGCTGAAGTCTGGTTTATGAAACAACATATCTGTCAATGTAAGTGGAAACAGGGGGGCTACATGTACATGGACGCTGACCCAGTTTTCCATTAGAAATTGTGTGAAAGGTGGAAGAGCACAATTTTAGGGATTGTCATCTGTGCGAGGATTTTATATGCAAAGGATATGAAAGTCTTCAGTGGACTTCGCTGAACAGTGATCTTCGCAGTAATAAAATCAAAAGCAAGTCAATTGCATAAATGTTGCGGAAACTTATTGCCCGTCCCTCGTATAACCGATATTTTGCATCCCGCATATACATGATATACACGGAATATGTATATTTCATACATTTTTAGAAAACTTCCTGCATTTGATAAATCGTTTCATTATTCCTTTTTTACAGCATTAATTTTTAAGCATGTCAAGTACATATCCCATACATCATTTTTGTTGTCATCCAGGCCCTTGTGAACATAGGGTTTATGAAATAAAGCCCGCGAAACAGACAACACTTTCACACATAAAACACATTGCAAACACTTTGCATGAGGCAGCAGATTATCATGGGAGTTCAGAAAGCCTTTTGACAAGTGCTCTTAACTGTGTGTGACCTGATCACATGACAATTACAAAAGGTCACGTGACGTGTTAAATTGGGTCAGAGTGGAAACGAACAAACAACGAACAATAGAAAAAACAATACACTGAAAATAGGCTATTTTATCAATGGCATGCCGGTGATCAAAACCCATGAAGAACATACACAAACAATCGGTATTGGACATGTTTGTTGGACGTTTCCTTGGAAAGGCTGCAATGTTAGTTTTTTATTTATCTTACACTTCCCACAATGCGTTTCTTCCATTTCAATTTTCTGTACTGATTTGCTTTAAATAGTGCAACATGGGATGCAACATTTCTTAACTAAATATCGACCCATGTTTTCTATTCAACATTGTACCACAGCAGCTATTCAACTCTATTATTAGGCTATTCCAGTTGAAATTCATACACCCCTGTGCACGAAATTACATCCTACACAGGGGGTGTAGATTTCCATTGGAATAGCCTATTATATATTTTATCTTTGCAGTCATCATTTGAGAATTTGAAAATTAATATTTTTGCAGTCATAAAACAAATATAGAGTAAAATTACAGTCACATAAAAAATCAAAGTGGTTGTGAGCATTAATGTTTTGACATGGTACTTGCATTTTGGTTAAGTGTTTTAATAGTGGCAAGAATTTTGCTACGAATAACCAGGAAAGTGAGAGTAACCATGGTAACTCTCACTTCTGAAATAACATGAAGTATGATATACCCTAAGGCGGGGCAGGCTAAACATTACAAATAAAACAGGTACATTACAGGAGTTGTTTTCCCTTAACCATGTTAACAATAGCATAACCAGTTAATGAAGGCGTTGTCTTGCCCTTCACATTAGAGAATGAATTTGGAGAAAACCTTCTGATAATTACAAACACTCGCTGAGCAGCAAGACCTTCCCTCTAAGCTTTTAATCCGATAAGCTGATTATCTATTTGTTTTCATGAATTGGAAGACATTCTTTGATGTATTACTGAGCTCAATCATCTGAAATTACTGGAGCGTGAGCTACCCAGGCTGGTGGCTCAGCATAGTATTTTATTAACAGAAAGTTTTCTCCAAATTCATTTCCTAATGAAATGATGGCCTCTTTTATGTGAGAGAAACTTCCTTGGTTTCTTTTGACGAATCGTTTCATTTGAACCACAAAGACGTGTTTCTTTGTTCCTTCTTTTCAGCAACAAAATTGTTTTATTTCCTTTGTTTTGTGTTTAATTATAAACATATTTATCTACAAAATTGTTACATCTTTTCTTTGAATTTACAGGTTGTAATATGGTTCAAAGAACTTTGAAAGAGATATGAACATGATGAAGATTAATGTAATACGGGAGGAGCATTAGTGGTGACTGAGAAATAATGGAAAGACTCTACATCAATCTAGGGTCTATGATGTAATTTTTCAACGTTCTTTCTTTCAGAAACAGATGACTTTAAAGTGAGATTACACTTTGCGTAATCTGCCAACAGCTTTTCTAGAGGTCATTGTACACGGGTGAAACTTCAAACTTGCTCCGATTGTGTTTGACCTATCCAGGATGTACCGTTCTTGAGTTATAACCAAAACTAGAAAGTATTTTGATTTTGACAAAAGAGGTGCATGGTGTCAAAATGTTCGTTTTAATATAACAATTCAAATGAATCATATCCAGGGTGTTTTGTTACATTAGGTAACACAGCAAATAGGTCAAACTATTGACCTTGAACTATTTTGTTGTGTTACCTTAGCAAGAAAACATTCCAATTTGACATTTGACCTTTTGGTAAGTACTCAAGAACGGTGCACTCTAGTTAGGTTGAACTATTATAGTCTACAATTTTCTGAACCCTTATGACTAGAAAAATACGTTGGTATAAATTTTACTTTTAACACAATCGAAGCAAGTTTGAAGTTTTACCCTTGTACAAAGTTCAATGACCTCTAGCAGAGTTGTTGATAGATTACGCAAATTAACTTTACTTTTTGGTCAGATCCCGTGGTCTGATCCATAACTGTAAAAAGAAGGGGACAGTGCACACGGGACTGTGTCAGGGAATGGACTATCCGGCAAGACGAGACGCGCGAGACGCAACACAACAACAACACAAGATACGTCAACTAAAAAGCTAAATTCACTTCGCTGTGATTTGAGTCTAACAAACATCTTATTCTAATATAAGACATATGAAGAAGGTTGTAGATTGTGCGGGAAACAATTAATGTATCCTAATTGTGTCGATTAATCTATGTGAAGTGTAGAATAATACTTGACTCGTTTATCTGCAATAATAGAAGCAATAAAAACACAATTATTTTCTAGACTACAGTTCTATATATTTAACTCTCTTCACGCGGGTGTCGACTGCAGACGACAAGTTTCAAAAAAAATTTAGAAATTCAAAAATTTCAGAAATGTAAATTTTCATGACCATATTTGAAATCAGCATGAAAAATGCATTAAAATGAGTACAAACAAGCCTAGTATTGATTCAGCAGTTCTTAAGATAGCTCTTGATAGTTTGAGAAAATACCGTATTTCAAAACTTGAACTTTTTCCGTTGATGAAGGGCATGGCTAGCATGCAGAGCATTAATTAATGCCCTGCGTGTTAACCATAGCCTTCAACATGTTCAACATAAAAAGTCCAAGTTTTGAGATATTTTCTAAAATATCAAGAGCTATCTCAAGAACCTCTGAGCCAATACTAGGCTTGTTTGTACCGTTAATGCATTTTCATGGTGATTTGATAATTCTGAAATTGTTTAATTTAAAAGAAAAAATTGAAACGTGTCGTCTGCAGTCGACACTCGAATGGAGAGAGTTAATTGTAATTGAAGAACAAAGGACCAGTATGGATAAATAAAAAATGACAAATAAAAGTTGTTCTAGGCTATATATACAGTAGTGATGGCTTGATTTATGATAACTTCTTGAAAACGTTTTGGGAAATTGTATATAAAATGTTTCAAATCGGATGATGGTGCCTTACGCAATCAGCTTAGAGGAGACCATTGTCTTTGAATATGCAGACAATAGGACGCTAAAAACATCCATAGCCGAAACGTCACAAAGACGTAATCCCTGCGCGCACTTATTCCGTGCTGTTTGTGACGAAAAATATCAATGTATGCATACAATTAATTCGTGTCTGTTGATAATTCATTTTCACAATTTCTTCTTCAGATAGACCCTAACAATTGTTAATTTGTGTTTCTTTTTGTGTAAAAAAACCACCGTAACATTGTTACTGAAAACATAACCCATTATTTATCAAAATATCTATATTCACTAACCACATTAAAACGTCAAAAGATTGAAACAATCAAACAAGTACAATATTTTCTTTAACTTGTATGCATTGTCTTTGTACTCGTCACACGCAAAGTGTTATTGTACAAATAAAACGTTAATACAACATCTCCGTAAAATCAACGGAAGAGATATAAGTACCCGAACCTTCACCACCTTTACAATCATTCGCAAATAGAGAGATAGTTACAAGTGGCCATTTTGGTTAGGCCTTGTATGCTTTCCCGCCGGTTTTTCCCTCGTCTTTAAGATAGCAGCCTATAAGTGTGTTTAAATAAGCATTAGCTGCTAAGTACAGATCGTCATACGTACAAAATCAACACTTAATGTCACGTAATTTATCTTTCTAGTGTCATCTTGTGAGATGTAAAAAAATATCACTTTTAATATTCTTTTGATGAAATTTCATGAAGAGTATTATTATTTTATTGATATTGGTGAGAAGACAAATATATAAAGCGGCGGGTTCGGACTAGCCGGAATTACTCCTTCCGAAGATCTTACACTAGAAAAAATGTAAAGTTTAAAGCTGTAAAACCGACAAAGAAAACAAAACGATTGCTAGTCAAAGTAATATTCAAACAAATTTCAAGTTTGAAGTGTTTTGTTTTTACCATAACCAATTGTGATATACTTTTTCTCAAAAGTTCGTGTTTTAAAGTGATATTGTTTTATAATTAACCATTGTTTTGTGTCGAGATCAACTTTGATTAACTTTTCTTGCTTTTATCCGTTATAAAGTCAGATTATTTTCTAAATTCAACTCTGAAGTGTTCCTAGTAATGATTATCCAACACTTTCACTGGAATTTAATCATACTAATTTAGTTCTCTTTTTAATAAATTAGTTTTGCAGCTATAGCAAAGATGGCAACCTGTATATTTACATTTGTAAAGTAGGCCTATATGCATTTGAATTTCAAATCCATTCTAGGTACAGCATTATATCCCTAGTGTACTGTGTCACCCTGCAGCTAAACTTTCACTGCAGATTTTACTAACATTGCTCATCTATTAAAACAGCGAAAAGGTAATTTCTAAATGATCGAATTAGTTAGCTCCATTTCTCACTACCATTCCTTGCGATTAACCCCTCGGAGAATTATCTGCAGCACTTTCACTAAAGTGTCTTCCTATTTCTTAAAGCAGTTCTTGCAGACCTGAGGGTAACAACATGTTAAATGCGTATCATGTAAAATAACTTTAGTTAAGTATTCCCAGAGAGATGTTTAGAGATTTTGCAAGACGAGTACAGTTCTTGCCATGGGCACGACCCGCAGCAAATTGTAACCGGGGAATGGATGACATCTAGCTCGGGGCGTTTGAGTCACACAGGAGGGTTTTACGGTATCTTATACTTGTAACAAACCAATATATTGTACTTGCAAATGATTTTTTATATTTAGTAACAAAAAAAGTAACAATTATGATATGCGATAAACGAGATATTGATGAAGAGACGGATTTATAATTAGCCCTTTAATTTTATTGTTCTAGAGTTCGTATGCGCAATATGCAAACACTTTCAGCACAATAAACTGCATCATGAAGAATATAGAATATGCTGCGGATATTTTGGGCATCAAAATCAGAATTATCTGTTTTCAAATAAATAAACAAAAAAAACAATCAAAGAGATATTAGACCTAATGTAAAATATCAAGAACTCTGCACCAGCGTTGTTTTATAATTTAAAATATGTACTTAAAGTATATCTTATTGTTCACGACGACAGTCGTTCATCATGTTCATCTTTATACACACAAAAAAAAAGAAAGTCTGCAAGTTTAGGTGTATGAGGTAGAGATATTAAGGTAGACATGAAATGGCTCGGTATTTGTTTTTTAAATCCGAGATTATATAATCGGCATAGACTGACTTTCACATTTGTAACACATCTTACAATTGATGATTACTTCTTCCCGAAAAGTTCCCCAAAAATGTATAGAGACACCAGCTCATTATTTCTTATTATTTTTTTATACGCGAGAGCAGTAAATATTTATTTATTTATAACATTGGGCTGTACCAGATAAAATATTCCCACCCCCATAGAGGATATGGAAACTTGCTGCTCTAAAAATCTGGAAATCCTCACACTAAGAGCATTTGGCCGAAGCCAGACAAAGCCCAATGAGTGTTTAGAGGTTCCTAAATTAAAGGGATACCGACCGAATTTGACGGGTCACGGATATGGTAAGAGCATGGATCGGCAACCAAACTCACTTGTGGCAACGCGAGGAATTGAACCCGGGCCGCGGTGGTGAGAATATCACTTCAACAAACATGTCCTCCAACACTACATGTATGACACGTCGGTCAATAAAACTGAAGATTACAAATCAAAGAAAACTAGCATTCAAAACCTAATGTTGACATTGACATTTTACTCTCAGGCCAATATCGATATTATTTTACACAATAAGATGCATAATTTTGGAATGTTTTTATGCATTTGCGTATAAGACAACGTTGCAACAATATGCGATTGTTCTACGACGTCCAATAATACCATGACGGGTGCACCGTATTATGTGTTGAATACTCAGGCATTTTTATTTTCGGTAATTGTAGTTTTTTTGTTCAAAATTTGGAATTTGTTCAAAATGAAAGAGACTGACAATATCCAAAGAAAGTTATATTTCATCATTCAGTATGAGCAATCTGAAATGATAGTGAACATCATTGATGATTGACGTGATATATCCAGAAATAAAAGGGTTTCAAGATAACCACTGAACTGATTGAAACACTTTGATTGTTGTTAAACATAAAATACATGTAATACCTGATGGTATTATATCGCAGAAGATGCAAAATTATAATAGATTTGTGAAAATGAAAGAAAGAGAAACGACTGGTATACAATAAATGAACAAGAAAGCATGCAAAGAGCGCATCCTCGCTCTACAGTTCACGTTCACAGAGATTCTACCGGCAGTCTGAATGTTTATTCCCCAGTGTTTCCTGCAACATCCCCAGCCCGCCTTAGCTGCCCCAGGTCTCGCCGGGTCATGTGCATAATATCTTGATGATCTGAACGGTATGTGAACTCCTTGAGTTTATTTGTTGCATCCGATGTCATCTCAATGTAACATCTAAACTATTTCAATAAGAAAACATGAAAGAACGTGACATGGAAAGTTCTTCAAATGATTTTTTTTTCTTGTCACGTATTGCACCAACTTTAGGTTATATTCTTTATTACTGTTATTCAACAGTTGAGAAAAGGTGGATATGGCACATACTGTTTACTATGTTCAAAAATGGAAACATAACATGCATAGGCAGATAAACCAGAGATAAAACTCCGGACATACCTGCCTGTGTGGGGACTTGAACCTCAGACCTCTCGCTTGCAGCTAGGGCGAGCGTTAGAAACCACTGAGATATACAGGCTGTCCTGATGAACAGGACTCAAGTCTGGTACTTATGGATATGAGCAGTCAGGTTAAACAGTACAAACAACATAACACATCAGTATACGAGATCAATTAATGATGCTTACCCGCCAGCCTAATATAATCATACAAACAAGGGAAGATGCTTAGTCGTGTCATACACTGGAACATAGAAACATTCAAACATTACAAACTAGCGCACGAAATCAAATTAATGATGCTTAATCATTATTCTTAATAATAACTCAAAGCTTCATTGTCTTGATCGTTTTCTTGTAATACAAGAAAGACAATGCAACATAAAAATATTGTTTTTGGTTGTCTTAAATTCAAAAGTTAAAGGGATAAAATGAACAATTAAAAAAAAATCTCATTTTGCCAATGTGTGTTTTTTAGAAAAAAGTTCGAATCACTTTTCCGCCATACTAGTAGTTATAGTAGTGATGAAAACCATAGGCCTCGTGTAAAAACACATTAATGGGTCTTGTTTTTACTCATTCTAAATCATTCTAAAACACCTTATAATGCTAATATCAAAAAGGTTAAGATTTTTAAAGGTACATGTATATCATGGGTATCGAACAAGATATAAACAACTATTGCTCACCAAAACATGCTGCAGTTCTATCTCTTTTCAAATAGCTGAATCAATTGGCCTATAAATCCTGTAAAGTAGAAAGCTACACCAAGCATTGTCCTCATATCGTATAAGGATCACATAGAGAATAGGCCTAAATGAATGAAACAGGTTGTAGTCTTTGTCTCCCGTTATGTGCTAAAGCAGGCCGTCCTTTGACGATACCAACATTTAGATAAGTAACAAAAACACCTGTTTTCAGTCAAATGTTTTCTTACATTTTTAAGATTTCTTTTGTACCATTAAGGGATCTAAAATCAGCGTTTATTGCGTTTCGACAGTATTTTTTGTGGAACATGAGAGCACCTCAGACCTATCGAATTGCATTCTGAATACGAAGCATGTCTTTCTGATATCAAATAATTTTCATTTTTTGAAAATCACAATATAATACAAATTTTTATATATAACAGTCCTCGAAGTAAATTATATAAATCTAATGACATATTCTTAAAGTGTATGTAGCAGGGAGGAAAAGCCGACGGTCAATTGAAAATTTTGACCTTTCATATTGAAGATATGGATTTTTTCCCAAAAAGACCTAATTTTTTTTTGGTGTTTTGGGTAAAAAAATCCATATCTTCAATACGAAAGGTCAGAATTTTCAATTGATCGTCGGCTTTTTATCCCACCTACATACACTTTAAGTATAAATCATCAGATTTATAAAGTTTACTTCAAGTACTGTTAAATATCAAAAATATCAATTTTTAATGATTTGCCATAAAATGTGTATTAAATTGCGAATTTCAAAAATCAAAATTATTTGATATCAGAATGACATTCTTCGTATTCAGAATGCAATTCGATATGTCTGATGTGCTCTAATGTCCCACAATAAATACTGTCCAAACGTTCATACCCCAGCCCTTAATGATTGAACCAATTCAAAAATTTCAAAATCTAAGGGAGAATAATGTCAAGGAAATAAAGATAAATAAGTGTCTTTGTGATATTGACACCAATGACACCTTATGGACAACAATTGAAAACAAAAGCACGACTCTTCATAATGTTAATTAGCATAATTTATTCTCAGTCTTTCCACAAAACAGATTCCTCATGTTCAACATAACATTAACTGAACATGTTTTGTCATTTGCTTTAAAACACAACTATTCCAACCCTTTTCCCCTGTAAATCGGGGAGGTACATCCAACGACGCCTTAAGGTCGCAAAGGCGGAACAACCTTTTGAAATTTATCTTGCACAGTAACCAACAATGTCATGCACTTCAGTAACAGTAAATCCTTTTCATTGCCCCCTTATTCTACTAATGTACCCCTACTGACATAGCAGGTTGAACATAGGCCATTGACCCGAGTTAAACGATCTCAGACATAAATAATTGTGTGCCACATAGTGCTTTAATCTTTTAGTGAAGGGGCAATCGACCTCGAAAATGTCGTCCATGTCCGACTTCACTCTTTCAGTCTTTTCATCAAAACATGTTTTTCAATTCTCGTAAGAATTGGACGGCCTGTTAAAGTCGTAAAACAACATTGTGATAGGGATAGGTAATCTATTTTGTGATTTGTTGTTCATAATTGTTTTCAAGAACAAAAGAGTTGGATTGCCTTGTTTTATAAGGCTACGATTGTGTCTATGATTTCACCAAATACTACTGACAAATATAAATACGAAGATGACAAATGTGTCGGTGATGAAGAAGATTGTGAAGCCTTTTTCTTTCTTTCTTTCTTTTTTTCTTTCTTTCTTTCTTTCTTTCTTTCTTTCTTTCTTTCTTTCTTTCTTTCTTTCTTTCTTTCTTTCTTTCTTTCTTTCTTTCTTTCTTTCTTTCTTTCTTTCTTTCTTTCTTCACATGCACATATTTTACTTATACTGCGCCAAAAAGTGTCCTTACACTTGGAAGAAAAATCCTAAGCCTATACTAGACCATATTTTGGTACATTTATTTGTTAAATAAATCCGGCATATTATGACACCCCATTGAATCCAATGTGACTTCAAGAAGCAAAGTTACAAGCATTTGATTAGACGAAGGTCTAGGTTTAAAAGTGACGAACTGGTCTATTCAAAACTCCACGAACATCTGGTTTGAGAGTGGTGAAAGGCTAATTTATGCGTGACTTTAATTTAAAACAAAAGGAACAAAAGAAAACTGAAACAAAAGAACTGACAAATAAAACGAGAGTTATGAAAAGTACAGAGAAGTAAAAACTGAAATAAACTGCTTTAAATAAAGCTTCATTAAAGAAACTGTGTTGTCTCTTTGATGCGCTTGTTGGAATCTTTTTGTGCCTTGTATGGGCCAGTTTGTCACTTTTAAAACTGGACCTTCGTCTATTCAATTGCTTGCAACTTTACATCTTGAGGTCACATTGGATTCAATGTGGTGTCATAATGTGCAGGATTAGATAGTGCATCTATTAAAAAACAAATTTACATCAATGTGGTTCAGTTTTGAAATTGTGATTATTTTTCCAAGTGTAAGGATACTTTTTGGCGCGGTATATTAGTATATTTATTATGACACAATTCAACATCAATATCAAAGTTTTCACTACGTTTCTTTGATACACTGTCAAGTTAAAGTAATCATTATAATTATTTCAAATAAGACAATATTTCTTCTTCTTTCCACGTTGATGTTCCTATACACATCTCTTAAATTACACAGTTTAATCAATTTATGCATCAAGTAACTCTCAAATAAAATATCACTCGGGACTAAGATCTCTTTCACTCATTCTCAGCTTAAATTAACAATTACCAGTATCAAAAATCAGAGTACAAAGCCCAAATTGTGCATGTGTAGCTTTTTGCAATGTATTACAATTGCCAATGAAAAACAAGTCGTCTTTCACATTATTCTAGTAGCTAAATCGGGACCCTAGCGGGTACATACCAACTCTTGTTTTGCCTTTGGGTCGTATTCGATATTAGCGAGACATCTAGCGGACAATTACACAGCAGTGATTTCCCGAGGCGGATTTGTCCCTTAACCACGCCATACAGTCCAATCTACCGTCACGGAAGGAGAGAGAGAGATAGAGAGAGAGAGAGGAGGACTGGAAAACCAGAAAAAAAATCATTCTACTAAAAAGATGACGATGATCGATTCGGTGGCGGAGCAAATGATGTAGGCTATATCGGATCATCAAATATACAACGCATGAATACTCTGATATTAAATGACACCACTGTCTCTATGTCATAATCCCCCTGAGGATGTATCACTGCACATACATACCCCCTGACGAGTACTATCTTGTCATTTCGAATGAGCCAAAAGGTTTGTATGTACCTCCGGCTTGCCAATTCAAAAGGTCGCCATCCCACAGCCAATGGGGGAATCAATAGCTACGACAAAATAATCATGGGGTGCATACCGTATTTGCCTTAAATGTGAAAGCACACAATTAAGCGATGCGTTAGAAAAACACTTAAGGTAATTAAAACAAAGGCGTTTTCAATATATAGCCTGAAAGTATGCTGATTATCAAAAGGCAAAAATTGTACATACAAATCTAGAATTAGTCAATCACGTGTGTAAACTTGATACATTTATATGGGTTCAAATGTGTGTATTTACACAAGTTGACAATGCTTTATCGAAATATGTTACTGACAGGTTTTATGTATATCAATGTTTTGAGTTAAACGCTCCACTAAAAATTACATTGCAGAAAAAGAATTAAATAGAGAAAATAGTCATGAGACACACACACACCCCACCCCGATCCGACATACATCAAGAACGTACAACTATACGAAATCAATTCTCTAGTTTGTTTTCATATATCAATCAATTGGTCATCTCCGTTTCATATGTTCATATTCATTCAAAATATAATAATGAAGTAATAGAATTTTGTCTAATTTTCGTATTCCTCTTAATAGTCCATATACTGCGCCAAAAAGTATCCTTACACTTGGAAAAATAGTCACAATTTCAAAACTAAACAATATTGGGGTAAATTTGCTTTTTAATAGATGCACCATATCCTGCACATTATGACACCACATTGAATCCAATGTGACCTCAAGAAGAAAAGTTACAAGCAATTCAACAGACGAAGGTCCAGTTTTAAAAATGACAAAATGGTCTATACACGACGCAAAAAGATTCCAACAAGCACAACAAAGAGAAAACACAGTTTCTTCAATGAAATTTTATTTAAAGCAGTTTTTGTTTCAGTTTTTACTTCTCTGTACTTTTCATAAGTTCCATTTTATTTGGCATTGCCAGTTCTTTTGTTTCAGTTTTCTTTTGTTCCTTTTGTTTTTAAATTATAGGCACGTAATTATTGTCTGTGGAGTTTTGAATAGGCCAGTTTGTCACTTTTAAATTAAAACTGGACCTTCGTCTGATCAAATGTTTGTAACTTTGCTTCTTGAAGTCACATTGGATTCAATGGGGTGTCATAATTGCTGGATTAAATAGTGCATCTATCATGTCTATTAAAAAACAAATAAATTTCCGGGATAAATTTGGTTTAGTTTTAACATTAGGATTTTTCTTCCAAGTGTAAGGATACTTTTTGGCGCAGTATTATACTGATATAATACATGAAAGGACATAAACTATTAAGGGCCATCTATGAAAATAACATTACAAAATGCGTGCTATATTACTCTTCTTCCATATTTTGGAATAAATTTAGGACAATAACAGGTTTAATGATTGCCTACACAATACTCTTTCAAGTATCCATCAGTTCTCTATCGTGCAACACATCAAAGTCCGATGGGTTTAAAAAATACATGACTATTGGTGATAATCTCCACAAATCTTCACTTTTCCTCGCTCGTCAAGTGCTTATTTTGTCTTGAGTATAATAGCCATAGGATTTGCAACTCAAGGGTTTAAACTACATTAAAACCGCATTATAACTGCCAGTGTTTGCTCTTGAAATAAGAAATAATATTTGAAGAGAGAGAAATTCATATTTTTCATCTAGCTACTTTGTTTATATTCATCAAGCTAAAGACACCGGTGTTATACCCATATGGTTACAGTGACGTTTTAAGCAAATTTGCCTTATCTGACAAGTAAAGTTTGCTGCCGTGGAAAATGGCGATATCACACCACACCCAGAAGTACCGCCTGGATTCGATTTCAACAAAGCAGGCACGAAGTCGTATTATCTAGGTTGCTATCATTGCAGATCTTATAACAATTTGTGGATCATGAATATTAAAGAAAGAAAAAAACTTTTAAGATTTCAAAAGCAATTCTTTATCATTATTATGATTGTATGAAAACTAAATTCATGCTGAGGCCATGATGGCGCATCGATCGGTAAAATTAATGATTCGACTCAGCTCGAGGTCGTGGGTTCAAATCACCGCAGCTAAATATGAACTGGGTATTATTGTGAACTAATAATGTTGGGGGATAGTTAAGGGTAGACGAGGTATTTTTGGTCGAAGCAGTAACAAAAATCGATTTTCATTATCTAAATCAATATATTATTGAAAAATAACACTTTGATGTTTTGCAAAAGTGCATTCTACAAATCGTATACTTTAAAAACTTGCTTGATTTATTGTTGTAAATGAGTTATGTACGTTTTACAAAAGTGTTGTTGTTTCAGCCCTCTTTACAACATAACTCAAGAACTACAGGACCTACAAAAGTATATCTGTGATATTTGAATTCTTCTACACACTCGGTATGAAATGACCAATGCAATTTTTGCCAAAGCTCACCGCCATTCGCAAGATGCTGTAAACTACCAAATCGCAACAGTTTAAAATAGTTGCTAACCTATGATACAATCAAAGTGCACTGCTGCTTGCGACTCTATTGAGCAAGTATCTCACATTTATACCTAGTTCACAACATACCTAGTTCACAATTGCCACCATCAACAGTCGGCATGAAGATACACCTACAATCCAAGAAAAAAGGTTGGCACACTTTGCCTGTCTTTTGGTATATCTCTTCCCCCGCTCCCCCAATTCCATGTTGGACCAAGCCATGTTGTCAACAGGTCCGTGAGACCCTCCAACATTGAAAGATGGGGAGTGGGGAAGGGTGAGATATAGGGGTAGTCTGTACTTCACATATGTTGCATGCATGTTTCACTCGCCTCTCCAATTTTGATAGGGCATGCATTACCATTGGTTAGTGCAAGTGTGCCAACTATTTTTTTCCTGGATTGTAGGATAAGGTGCGATACCGTGTGTTGCTTGTATTGTTGACCCTAACTTCTCATATCTATAAGTACAAGACTTGTTTATCAGGGACAGTTTGTTTAGCTCAGTGGTTCGAGCGTTCACCAAGCAAGCGAAAGATCTGGGGTTCAAGCCCTGCACCGGCAGGTATGTCCGGAGTTTTTCCACTGGTTCTGCCTATGCATGTTATGTTCCATTGTAATTTCATGTTTAAATAAACTAGTGTACGATACGTGGTTCTTCGTTCCCCTTTATATTCATATTATTAAGAACTGCGATTAAGAAAATTTAATTTGACATTGTGCGCTAGTTCGTAATGTTTGAAAGTTTCCATGTTCCAGTGTACGTTGCGTAAGCCTCTTCCCTTGTTTCCAGTAGAATAATTGTATATACCAACATTTACTTTAGTCATGCACAAAAGTATAGTTACCAACATTTGCAAAATGTAATTACATTAGGTGTTTACAATTTATGTGATTATTCGAACCCCGGATTCGAACACACCATATAGGAGCAGCGAGACACAACTGGTTCAATTCCCCACAGGACCAACGAAATCTAATTTCGCTCTCCCAGTGGTTCATCTAGTAAAGGCGGGACAGACGACCCATGATAAAAGACATCGTTACCGTCGGTTCCGAGCAGGTAATAAGTCCGATTGTTGGCTATGACTGTCCTGTAAAAATGCCCCGGCTATCTATGGCGACCCCCTACACCAGGTCACTTACGTCAGCATTATCTCCCATATTTCAGCTGTTAATGCCTAGATGCTTGACATAAAAAAAAAACCCAAAATTACTAAAAGTCATGCAAAATGTTATTACATTAATTGTTGGATAGAGTTTGACGACGGGAATTAATACCAATTAGTAAGTTTTAACGACTTCGCCGTCGGAATAGTTATTACATTATGTGCTTACAATTTATGTGATTATTCTAACACACCATTCCATGAAAACATAGTAAAGAATGGAATTGGTTTAATGCGGCTGTCGACTGCAGAAGACAAATTTCATATTTTTAAATTAAAAAAAAATACATTTTCATGACATATTTGGAATTAGGGTAAAATAACAAATTCATTAAAACGAGTACAAACAAGCCTAATATTGCATGGTTCATAAGATGGCTCTTGATATTTTGAGAAAATATCTCAAAACTTTGATTTGTCGAAGCCTTTGGCTAACACGCAGAGCATTTAAAATACTCAAATTAAATTCTCACTTAACGGAATTTGAGTGAACCTGTGTAATTATGCATGGTTAAGTCATAATACAACAAAGAGAGAAGCACCATATGGGGCATCTTTAAAAAGCAGTTAGAGTGTGAGATGAAGCATGGTTTAAGGATGAGGAAGAACGCTCCCATAGGATGTCCCCAGACCGCTGACCAATCTCGAATAACTAAACATGGGAGTTCGCTTCACTGATTTGTTCCCATCACTCATGCGGTCACAGTGATTAAGCATAATAGACGAGGACTGAAGCTGAGATGAGGATGTTTGGTAAGAGTAACAATTTCCGGAATATTTTTCTTACATATTCGGTGATATAACGAATTTGTAACTCTAGATTGCCGGTGTCCTGCGTAGATTTCCGTATAATACAGAAAATAAATAGCATTCCTTAGGTTTAACATATGTTTAACACAAAAACAGGCATAAATGTAGTATTTCTACATAATCTTTAATCGTTTTGCTTTATCATTATTTTGTTTCTTTGTTGTTGTTTTTCTTTTTACGTGTTTTCTCTTGTTGTTGCTGTTGTTGTTTTGTTGTGGATCTGTTGTTGGGGCTCTCTCTCCCTCTCCCACTCCCACTTCCTCCCCCTCCCTCCCTCTCTCTCTCTATATATATCTCTCTCCCTGATTCTGTCTATTTCCCTCTCTCTCTATATATATATATATATATATATCTTTCTTTCTCTCTTTCTCCCTCTCTTTTCACTAACAGTCCCTTTAAAAGCATTTTACCCTAAGATCAAAAGTCTGCTACTTTATCATGTTTATGAACAAAATTAATTGGGTAAACATACTTGTGGTTCTACTTCATTGCCAAGTTAATTTGTGATCGTCAAACAAAAGTCATCATCAGACATTGTATCACTAAAGACGACCCATAAAAGTTTTCTATACTAACATTATTTCCCAACTGTCCTGCTAAATTATCATTTTTGAAAACTAAAACTATACTATTGTTGGTCGTGTTCTGATGTTGGTACTTAGAGGCTCTGTTAGTGATGACTGATTCGCTACAGATTTCGTTTTGCATTTTTGTGAAGAGAATGAGTGCGTTAATACCCTGCAAGCATCTGTGCTGCAAGTAATAATACCGAACATTGCATAATACGGGTAAAAATGTCAAATTTTGGTAACTGTTTGGGAAGTTGTACGTACGGACATTATTATCAACGCTTTTTCTTCCCGTCAAGTGGCAATTTTTGCGTGTCAAAACCTGTAAGTTTTCACTTACTAATATTTCGTCCATCACATCGGTGGACCAAAGTATCATGAGTATTGGGCTATTCCAGAAAATAAGTGCACACACCCTATAGAGGAGGAAGTTTTCAATAAAAGACATGTCTGGATTTCTAGGTTTGCTTCCTGAAAACGACTGGAATTCCAGTTTAATACCAATGTCACTGGAAAAAGCTTGGAAATGCAATAAAATGTATTAACAATTCCGGAATTGTCCGAAATGAGCTCTCAAATTGAGGATTTCCTATTTTGAACAATTGTTTGCTCTTTGCTGGATATGTTCGCCTTTGGGCACTTTAAAAGTATGGGTTTCCAACAATCACGACTGGACAAAAAGTCCAAATATCCGAACCGCTCCTCTATAGGGGTGTGGATCTATTTTCTGGAATAGCCCATTCTAGAATACTTTGGGTGGACTTCATCAGACATTTCAGATCTGAGCATCTGATCCACTTTCCCAGGAAACTGACTTCTCTGATTCTCTGAAACTCAGTTCTCTGATGTGATAGACGAAATATTAGTAAGTCAAAACTTACAGGTTTTGACAAGCAAAAAGTGCCAGTTGATAGGAACAAACAG
Source organism: Amphiura filiformis (assembly GCF_039555335.1). NCBI lineage: Eukaryota > Metazoa > Echinodermata > Ophiuroidea > Amphilepidida > Amphiuridae > Amphiura > Amphiura filiformis. Next base: position 43,813,133 of record NC_092633.1, on the reverse strand, counting down.
CATTGACAATATTGTCCGTACGTACAACTTCCCAAACATTTACCAAAATTTGACATTTTTACCCGTATTATGCTGTGTTCGGAAGTACAAATTGCCAAATGATTTGAAGTACAAACCTGATGAATCTATTCACTGCTGTTTATTCAGTTGTGCCAATCTTTTTATATGAAAGAAAGAATTTCATTGACTTGTCCTTCACTTTTTAAAGCCAATCTTATCAATTTTGCTTAACCTAAAAGATCAACTTTACCAGGTACTATGCATGAAGCGGTCCACCATACCCTAAATGCTCTACATCTCCGCAATTATTAGTCGGGCAATATTATTTTGTAGATATTACCCAACACAAAAATACAACCAAGTTTACAGCCTGAACACGTTGTTCTCTAAAATAATTATAGGTTTTGATTCTCAATATATACTTCGGTATAGTACTTCACACGTTTCGGGTATGATAATAAAACCTATTTAGTTGAATAAAATTCATTTGAGGTTCTGGAACAATGCTGATGATTTGCGCTTACGATATTATTAGCACTCGCTATATAGGTTCAACTAGAACACGGCTCGTAAAGCGTATAAGTACTTTTCAAGTTGGCCCGATTGGATTGCTTTTCAAGTTTGATGTTCGTCTGCAAAAATAGAGTACTCTTTTTTTGTTCATATCGATAGCGAACGTGACAATTTCAGTTCTCATTAAATTGAATTTTGTTAGAATGGCTATCATTTGATGTAAAATGCTATAAAAACAGGAGAATCTAATACGTGGTAGTTATTTCTTATAGCATTTGAATTTTTGGGTAAATTCCATCTCATTTTGTTAGCACATCCAATGTTATTGTTTTCCCTGCTTGTTTTCTTTACTCGCTAGTATTCATATCAGTACCATTTCCTGCAGAATATCTCGAATTGGAATGGGTAAATAATGCTAAGGCGTAAAGGCGTCGGTATGAGGCGTTATTCTGCGACTATCTTACTCGACTAAGGCGTGATATGCATCAGCACAACGCTGCCTATGCGTGGCTCTACCTCGTACTAACAATACAGGCAGCAATAATGACAAGACGTGATTTGAACATAAAAAACATGTTTTTCACGCCATTTGAATTTGGTCCAGATTGTTATTTTCATATTTAGTCGACCGTTGAATGAAATAATCGGCTTCATTATATCTCACGACGTGAGGGAGGGAACTTTGCGAGAGAGTATTCATATTTCAGTGACTTTTCAATTTTTAAAAAGTCTCACGGCGATACACGCAAGCGATATTTGCTCTTTACTCCCTGTTCTGCATGACTCGTTTATTTCTTTTCCGTCTTCTTTTTTCCCTTACATTTTATTCATCTCGCCATCGGTGGTGATTTTGAAGATCGAATGGATGGTACAATTCCCCGCTGGTACTAATGAATAGATGATAATAGGAATTTTGTGAAATCTGTACCTCCCTAAAGGAGCTAAGACTGCACACTGGAACGGAACTACGTCTGCCAGGGAGATTTTCGCGCCAAATGTAATGATTGGTTGGGTTGGGTTAAATCTGGACTTGCCAGGTGTCATTTTTTAAGGATTTCTACAATTTTTAAAACACCATCGATTTTGATTTATTAAGATCTTTAATTCTCTCCACACTGAAGACGACAAGTATTAACAAAATCAAAATTCAGAAATTTGGAATCAGTATGAAAACTTCATTAAAATGAGTACAAACAAGCCTAGTAAAAAATACTAGTATTTGCTCAGTGGTTCCTGAGATAGCTCTTGATATTTTGAGAAAATATTTCAAAACTTGGCAATTTTATGATCATGAAGCCTATGGCCAGTACGCAGAGCATTGATAATTTAACAACTAAAAGTAGTAAGTTCAGCTTAGTCATTTATATTCTAGGAAGCATGCGCATTTTTAATACAATAGTTGTACCCGGTCTCACCTGAGTAGATTCTTTCAAACATACACCCATAAACTGCATGAAATCATCGCTCCAACATAATACTAGTACTTAATACAGAGGTATTTACTCAATTTCAAAGGGTGTTACATAAGATATGGAATGACGTGCTTTTCTGTTTCAATTGTTATTTATTGATATAATTATTCAATCATTCAATCATTCAAGAAAGAAAGAAAGAAAGAAAGAAAGAAAGAAAGAAAGAAAGAAAGAAAGAAGTAAATAAATAAATAAATAAATAAATAAATAAATAAATAAATAAATAAATAAACAAATAATAAATAAATGACTGTACTGTATTTTGATCAAACATTGTTGTACAATATTTTGATAAATTAAAGTGACCATAATCGTCGAGCTGACCATTATTCAAGTAACGGGAGATTGCATTACAAAATCTGTAAAATGCGTTGGAAGCAGAGTTTATTTCTGCACATTTTGACACCTCATTTGTAGCAATTGACTAAATATTGACGTCACAGCGTACATTTAATTCAATGTAACCCAAGATTTGAAAGTTGCAGTAAATTGTATTGATTTTGTATTCAATATAATGGAAGGAAATCTGTGTAATGATATCTGAGTGTTTTTGTATTGTATGTAAGTGCAACTTACAAATCTGGACCTCACTACATTAAATTGACCGGTATTTTATTGTTTTCTGGGTTATCTTATCAAATGAGGTGTCAAAATGCGCAGAAATAAATTCTGCTTCCAACGCATTTTGCAGATTTGAAATACAATAGTCCTTTTTAAATAATGGCCATTATTTAAGTAGGGTTAGTTACTTTTTTTGAGATGTTTATATTCAGCTCTCATTGAATTATTCTTTTGGTTTCATGCATTTGGAGTCAAACAAAGCATGTGATAATCAATAACAATTGTCTTTATATTTCAATATTTTTTTTCACCAACAAGGTCCTAAATGCAAGTTGAGTGGTAAAGTTAGATTCAAAATTTATTGATTGGAAGGTGTTTCAAACAGATGTAACTCTTGGTCTTCCACTTCTTGTGTCCGTCTTGGTCACCAAAACATTGAACATGACATGTTTTACGTAATATCGGATTAACTAAACTATGACCACTGATGTAAATAATGACATTTTTACCGCCTGTTTTGACCTCCTACAACGGTACAAGTTCATGAACATGATGAAAACATTTCCTTCAATGGATACTGAATAAGGCAATAGGACTTTGCTGCACCTTTCATATCTTGGGTTACTTTCATTTAAATCTACACTGAGATATCAATATTGGGACAATTGCAATAAATGAGGTGTCATGATGCGCAGAAATAAATTCTACTTCGACTGCATATCCCACATTTGGCATACGATTAATCGTTTAGGAATAATGGCCATTATTTAAGGGGGTAATTACTTTTTGGTAGATAATGAAGTTAATTTGCTTATACTGAGAAAATATGGCAATAAAGAAAATGTGGCTTATAGTTTTACATTGCATTTAAAATGCCAGTTGTTGCAGAAAGCTCAATTTGCCGTGTCACTTTTAAGGTCAAGAACAAAAAGGAAATATGATTTCAAAATTTACATTTTTTTTTTCAATTTTAATTGTTTCCATTTTCAGTACAGAAAACATAAAGATCGTGGTCATGTCGATATTGAATACTCTATGAATTGAAGGAACCCACGGTCCGATTGAGTACAAATTAGTTTTTGAACCGGTTTCATTCATAACAGGTCATTCTTAATACCTTTAACCATGTTAACCACTCTAAGAGTTCAAAAACGGTAATTTTTATTTCATTACTGTTTTTTACACACTATAAATCAAACTCGCAGCAATGGAGGCGATGGGAATTTTCATGCTCAAACTACCCTTACAAGCCTTTTTAATACACCCTCGCATTAGAATATTCAGCAGCTCCCTGGCCTTATTGACTCTCGCCGTATCAAGTGTTTTCTGATACGCTTCTGCGTTTTTACAAGGAACAATATCGTCAAAGCCCTTAAGATGTTCCTGAAAATAAATAACGTTGCCACTTCTACGACCGACACGCATGTTGTGTATATACGGCTCTTACCAGTCACACGTCAAGTTCGAGAAATTAAAAGCTCTAGAATATTATGATTACGATTTTTACTTTTGAAGGTATTTGACAAGTGATCTCAATTCAGTTCACATAACAAGTGACAGAACGGACGCAAGGTTGTCATGGTTGTATTTACTCGCTTTAGCTTGAATAAGAGAGAGGGGAAAACAATGGAAGAAGAAGGCGAGAAGGGGAGAGAGAGGGAGGGGGCGAGGGAGGCAGGGGAAAGGGGAATATAATAGAAATTCAGAAACGAAAGAGAGAAGGTTTAACTTGATAAAGGTCGGACTTGTAACGAGTTATCACTATGAACCACAATGGCCTCATCCCGATGGCATAGTTCAATAACCTCTATAAAACAATCATAGTGCAAAATTTGACCTCAAGTTGAAGAGTATGAGTTTTTGTACTCAAATTTTCAAAGGTTATTCAATGAATGTGCAAATGTATTGGGGTTAAAGAACTGAGTCCTGATAGATGAGCATGTTCTGGATCCTAGTGACTTTTCAAAAAATGAGAGAGAAAGAGAGGGAGAGAGTGGAGAGACGGCGAGAGGAGAGGGAGAGGAAACAGACTGGGGAGGTGAGACGTCGGGGAGAGAGGGAGAGAGAGAGCGAGAGAGAGAGAGAGATGGAGAAATCAGTGCTGGCAGATTTATCTGGTACCTTCATCACCTATGCAAGTCACATCCACTAAGTAATGAAAGACATACTTCTTGGTTTTCCCCTCGCGAATACAAGTGGTTCGTCCAGGAATATTTTAAGCAATATCGCGTAGCGAAATGCAAATGTCGTATAGCTACGGTCCCGTGATTGCCAACTTGACACCTAAGGGAGGCGATAAAATGTTTCAGAAACGCACGGCACGATTTTGCTGTCAGCGTCCGGGTGCGTCGAGGATGGAGTGTCGGGCCCCATCTGATGAACCCTCCCAGCACTCCTATATTATATTCTGTCTGACGGCTTAATGCAAACACCAACACCTTAGTGTTGTTACTTATAATTCTATAGTGTTAAAAAAAATATGAAGTCAGAGAGACTTCGTAAACGTCTTCACTGGCAGATGGGACAGTGTAAATGTATAAGATGATAATAATAATGCGCCTTTTAAAAATATAAAGCATTATCACGAGGTTTGGTATTAGGGTTAGAGTGTAGGGTTTGAATGAGAGTTAGGATTTATAGGGTTTAGGTTAAGGGTTAATGTTCGTGTTAGGGCTAGGGTTAGAGATATACACATTTCGTGATGCTTACATGAAGGTAAGACCAAAATATGCTTCATCCTCCTTTATTCTAAATTCTATTACCTCCACGACCCATTATTCAAAATCGCGCACTGTGATTTGTTGAAACGCATCACGTGAAAGACCATAAGACCATTAATTAACAATAAAGTGGCCAGGGCAACGAACTTTAGGTTCTTCTCGCATAACAGCGCACAGCAAAGCGCGATGCAGTATAATTATTTATTCTAAAATAAAACAATAATGTGCTTTTGACTCATTGACAGAAGATTTTATAAAGAGAAACATGTTTGCAATTGGTATGATTTTCAAGTTTGAATCAACGTGGGCGTAAACAGAAAGACTGACAGACATATGAGAGATATATCATGTGTTCCTTTTATTTGTTCTTATTTTAATCGACGTATTTGACCAATTGAAATCCAACTTTTAACGATTGCTGACAGGAATCAATCTAAATAGATTGAAAAATAGATTGACGTAGATTTTTGGATTGACTCTTACTATTTTTGTGGACTGATTTCATCATCCAATCATGCGTGTGTTACTCCTAATGTACTGCCAAATAGCATGTATTGCATCATGGTTGCATATGGTTGGAATGAGATTTCAAACTTTTTAGAGTGAATATTTTAATCTATTTTCAGTTGGAATGGATTTGTCCGTGAAAGATTGAGTCTTCTTCCTATAAAGTGTAGACTTCAGGTACTGAAGATTTCACACTGCAAGTGGTAGCATGCGCACGTCCTCATGGACGCAGTCTCTAATTACAGGTGCAGTTATATACAGGTGGCTGCAGTTAAAAGCCCGGTTGCGTGCTGTCTAGGTGAGACTGCCCTTCAAAGCCGCTTTGAAGGCATTGAGGGATGGCAGTTGTGCAGGCTCCAGTTGGAGAATTCCAGTCTCTTGAAGTTCTTGGAAAGAAATATGACAGGAAGACTTGAGAGCTGCAGTGATGCGTCTGGAAGCGGCTACTATGACCTCAGGTGCGAGATGTAGACTGCACTAGGTAGTTTGCCCTCTCAGCCTGCTCTCTCTATAGGCTCTGCCTCCAAACCTCCAAGTTCCTTCCTAAGTGTCTCTCTCTCTTACTCAAATATACATGAAAACGAATTGAAATAAACAGCTTATACAACTGCTCATACATACTTATAAAAAAAAGCATAATGAATAATTAATAAACATAATTTGCACCAAAAATTGATTGATTGATTGATTGATTAATATGTCCCCAAGTGTTTTGTAAACTAAATTCTTTAAAAGTTAATATCACACCTTCATGAAACCAAAGTACATTATTATTTATGAATCGTGACGGCTCATTATAAACCCTGACGAGTATAAGTATATGCTTCTTTATACATTAAGTGGTTCTCTACTTGTACAACCGAGTCATACATTATACTTTAAATGAAATATTCGTCATTATTATTTATGTATTTATGATTCGAAACAATTTATTATCGACTTATATTAAACTTAACTAAATCTAAAACAATTTCCAATTTATTTTCTGAAATATACCAAGTGCTATACATTGACACTATTTTACAAGTGCACTCGATGTGGTCAAGATACGTCACGTAACCTATATCAAATATTATGTTTGATATCAACAGTTTGATATAATGTATTATTAATTATTTACCTATCCATATGCGCAAAATACTCTTGAAACGAAAGGAGCGCTGAATCTATCAGTCTTAGCAATGCTTACGCCTCTTAACAGCTTACTGCTTGTACGTCATTTGAATTTTATTATCGTGATGTATTTTTTCGCGAATCACTAGTATAAGTGATAGGCAGAACAAACAATTTTTCAAGCTGGGGTGACATTAACGAGTTCTTCTTCTACATTATCTTCCTTGCCTTCGCCTTCTTTTCCTCCTGCTATTTTCTCCTCCATCTCCTTCTTCTCCTTGTTTTTCTCAACTCACTTAGCCTTGTATTATGATTTTTGACATATTGTAAGCAATTATTGTACTTATCTCTACTTAACACATTAGAGAATGAATTTGGAGAAAACCTTCTGATAATTACAAACACTCGCTGAGCAGCAACACCTTCCCTCTAAGCCTTTAATCCGATAAGCTGATTATCTATTTGTTTTCATGAATTGGAAGACATCCTTTGATGTATTACTGAGCTCAATCATCTGAAATTACTGGAGCGTGATCCACCCAGGATGGTGGCTCAGCATAGTATTTTATTAACAGAAGGTTTTCTCCAAATTCATTTCCTAATGAGATCTTTTGGGTCCAAATCATTTTCTCACTTTTTGTCCTTACTTCAAGAAACCTCACATCTTGATCAGAATACCTCAAAATCTATTAAGTTTGGATATTAGATTTAGACATCTTTATGCAATATGGCAACAAGCTGTTGTATGGATCCTGATTAGGCACACGCTCTTAAAATTAATCTTAAGGGGTCGGATAGCGACATTTTGTAACTGTATTTTGAAAACGAGGAATGTCCTTCTGATATCACATTTTATTTCAAATGATTAAAAATTGATATTTTTGAAATTTAACACTCCTCAAATTAACTTGTATCAATCTAATGATATGTATGCATAAAATGTATGTAGCTGTGATGAAAAGCCGTCCATCATATGAAAATTTTGATCTTTCGTATTGAAGATATAGATTTTTTTTTCAAAAACACCGAAGAATATTTAGGTGGAAAATATGTATATCTTCAATATGAAAGGTCAAAATTGTCAATTGATGGTTGGCTTTTCATTCCAGCTACTTAAATATCAAAATGTCAAAATATCAAAATATCAAATATCAAATTTGTATTATATCCCGAATTAAAAAAAATCCAAGTTATTTAATATCAGAAGGCCGTTCCTCGTATTCAGAATGCAATTCGATGTGTTTGATGCGCTCTCATGTCCCACAAAAAATACTGTGCAAAAGTTGTTATCCGATTCCTTAAAGTGCTAATAAAATAACCAAATTCGCCATTGTGCAAGGACATGAAATAAGCATTATTGTCGAATATGCATGGTTAGTCTTTGTTTTATAAAGATCTTTTTTAAGATATATGTCATACATGTACACGTTTGCCTACAAATTTACAATACTTGGCATCAACAGATCAGAAGAGTGCCATTACGTCATTTTTTTATATAACATTATCTACGAGTAGTTCCGGGGAGTTGTCAAAGTTCTTCCTTCACATATCTTAGCTTCTGCAAATAACAGATGGGGTCTATCTAGCACGTGAAAAATGTATTATATCGCGAATATTCGTGTGTGTGATGTGCTCTCAGGTATTGCGCGTGCAAAGTTAGGTGACCGAGCCTTCTTTTTGTACTATGATTATATTCGATTTATCTTGTTTATGCCCCTGTTATACTTTCATGCCACTTGCGGCATGACGTATCAGCCAATCATAAGCCTTGATTTATGTCCGTTTGTCTGCAGTGCGGGTGTGTCACGCCGTTCAGCGATAAGCGGCAAAAGAAAGCAGCATTAAGGGTATGTATCATGATTTTCATCAGTACCCTCTTCTTTTTTTTTTTTCTTGCAAATTTATGTACATAAATATGTTCATCACCTCATGTCCTGAACTTATAAAATATCTCTACATACAAAGTGCTTTTAAACCATTTTAGTAAATTATTTTGGCCCTATATATTTTTGTTTACTGTATCCTAGTAACTCAGATGTGTGTTTCATAACAAAACATAATTTATTCTATTCTAGTAGAGTACTTGCATAGAATACAATAAATCTTTTGTTATACTATCTATAGAAAAATGTACTCAGCCATGCATGCTAAATAACACTGAATAAATTAAATAAGCTCTTCCACAGTGGATGCATAGCCAATTTAATACTATATAGCTTCTATCATGTGTTGTTAGGAAAAGAGATTTCAAAAGTCTATAGGTCATCATAGGTCAGGTTATAGGTCACTTTGTTCAGGTCAAATTTAGGCATCCATTTTGAAAAACATGTGATAGTCTGTGATATCATAATGAGGCACCAGTTTTGATATTTTTTGTCTAGTTTGTCTTTTACTGGATATATAATGAAAATCATGTGGTGGATATATTAACATACCTTGGATGTAAATGGTGAGTACAATTTTAATTGCCTAGTTGAAATGGATTGGACAAACAAAGAATAGTTACCAAAATCACAAAAGTGAAGCTTACGAAAAACTACCTAATATGGTGGTATAGGTGACAAGAAATACATTTTTTTTCAACATTGCTGTAGTATGGCTGTGGTAACCTGTTACGTATGGCTTAATTAAGTTTCAGTGAAATAATGTCGCTAGTTAATACAAAATATAGCTCAACATTGAAAATAAAAGCATTTTAACCAGTTCGTTTTTTGATAAGTGTGGGGCACCAAGTTCATGAAGTCATAAAAGAAATCATGAACCACTTCTTTCTATTTTACATATCTACATTATTTCGCTGATGCATTAGCAACACATATCCAATAACGAAATCCGTTGATAGTAAGCTTTCCAAAATGAAGTGAATTTAAAACATCAGTGATGTACCACCTTTTGGCTTCTATCTTTAACAGCATGTAAGCTACATTAAAACCGATGCTACCAATAGAACGAGAAGATTTGCTCCTTCATTTTGCATACCACTTTGTCCACTTTTTTTCTCATTTCTTCACATAATGCCAAAAAACGCAACAAAAATGCAATGGGTGTAGTACTCCTTAATACGTTCAACTTAGAATTCATATACTCAGCGATGGCGTATGGTAACACAGGAAATATGTCCTGCTTTGTAGAAGGACTACGTAAGGTGATTCCTTGTTAAAAATAACACATTAATTTGTTATGCCCTGGTACTTAGCAGTACAACCCCTCGCTTGTTTCCTAACACCTTACCTCTCATCACTCAAATCATTGCATTCACCTATATGAAGCGACAACTGCAACGAGATGAACAATATAACTAAACGAGATATAAGTTGGATCATCAATTATTTCTTCATCTTTTTAGTCCGAACTCATCTTCAAAGTGAGATACTTCCCGTGAGAGTTCTAGGAGTTGCCATTTGTTACTTGAGGCGTCTTGTATAGAAAGAGATAGGGGCAAATCTTATTGGTAGTGTTAGGATGTTAAATTGTCTGCAGGCTTATTTTAACGCTATTATCATCAGAACAAAATCTGAAAAAGTGTTAAATGTCTTCCCTAGTAATCCACGCTAGTGATTTATTCTTTTTACCACCGGCAACTTTCAACACGGTGTAGTCAGCCGAGTGGGACGGAAGGGGACGAAAATAATGCTAGCCTCCCTTGGCAAAGTTTGACGCGAGAACAAAATGGCAATATATATTTATATGTAGCAAAATGTTTTCACAATGATATATTTGTTTAACATTCTGTTGTACAAAATGGTGATATTATGAGTAGTTATCGTGTCCTCCTCTTGTTGAATGATCTTGACTGTCATGACTCTTGTGCTTGACATTATTTAAAAAAAATTAAACGCATCTATTTATGATTCTATAGATCATGTGCATGTGTTCGGTTCGATTGTTTGGTGCAATCACCTGGTATTATACAAGACAATTTATATAGACCACAATAGAGGTTATCCGTGTTCTATAAGCTGCATATCATATCAGCGACTGCTATATCTTGTTTTAGGATTTTCAAAAGAAGTACCTGCATGTGCAACCATGACTGTTTCAAGATAGCCCGCCAAAGTCATGTAAGTAACTCCGAGGTCGTGCATTGAATTGGTTTGAATGAGGAATACTACGGGAACCAGTGCCTTTTGTTAGAAGTCACACACGAGTAACGTGGATAACATCTATAAGTGTCCTATCTGTTCTATGTGTGTAGATATAGCCATTGTTATGTAACGGTGGCATCTTAATGGTCATCTTGGATATTTCAAAATGCCCAAAGATGCCAGGGTGGCACCATACAGATCCTGAATCAGTAGTTGCCACAGACAAAAAATTGCAACAAAAACCCTTCATGTGGCACATATTTTCTGCCTGGTACTAGAATAATAGGTGCATGTGTTCAGTTCAATTGTTTGGTGCAGCCACCTGGCGTCAGGGTTTTACAAGACAATCTAGACGTTAAGTCTTCAGATATTACTTGTCATAGACTGACCTTCACTCCGACCACCAATTTCTTTCACTTTGCATGAAATAGCTTCCCATATGGCTTGTCTGTAAAATGAGCTGGTTGTAATATAAATGACAGGGTTACTGGCTGCATTGATGAATAAGAGAATACGCCCCAGAATTACGAGAAGTCCGTATTGCAAGGGATTAAACAAACTAACACCAGTTAGTTTTTGCACAATGTCGTGGATAGAAATAATCCTTATCGGACTCTGACAAACAAAAAAACACAACACCATTGATAATCAAAAGTCGCGCTACCTGATTGCGTATCTTCTTAGTCTGGGTAACGTTGGCTTGATCTATTTCAGTCATAGGCATTCTGTTTCCGAGGGTGTAGATAATCATGGTATACATGTACAGATTCATAGGAAGAAGTATGTAATACGGGAAAGTCAATGACATCTCTGAAACAACGTACAAACTTGGATGAGCACTGACAGCAACGCATGAGTGGACCACTTGTGGATACCTTGCATATTCTTCCTCTGACGGCCAAATAACGCATGTACGTTGCAACCTGGCGTACTGCAGCACAGCCAATGCAGTAAGGAAGAAGCTACTGATCCAAAGAAATGCTACAAGTTTCCTTGAACGACCTTTGCCAGTTATGCGAAGCATCTTTAAAGGACGACATATTGCGTAGAATCTTTCTACTGTAACCAGTGTGATGAGGAACAGAGAAACGGTGTAAGAGAATAGAAATACGAAGAACACACTGAAGCATCCTGACCAATGTGTGTAAGAGACGGTAAATCTTATAGGACTTTCTACTGTTTGGTAGATATAAGCGGTTGTTGTCGACACAATGAACACAAGATCAGTCAGAGCTACTTGTGCAAGATATGAATTGGTTAATGTCTTCATCCGTGGAATACGAAAGACCGCTAATAGAAAGGCTAAATTGCCGAGTATCCCAATGACCAGAACTGACGGCATTCCTGCAAAAACTAAAAGATTCTCCATCGCAGTTGGTTGATTGGCCTTAACGGTTGCAGGATCTGACAGGTTAAGAATGTTCTGGTATGAAGAGCAAGATCTATCCATGTTTAACTGGCTACGTGGTAGACACTACACTGCAAAATGACTGCCCATGTAATAGCTCTGGTATTGGTTTTTTATATACTGCGCCAATAAAGTATCCTTACACTTGGAAAAATAATCCTGCACATTATGACACCCCAATGAATCCAATGTGACTTCAAGAAGCAAAGTTACAAGCATTTGATTAGACGAAGGTCCAGTTTTAAAAGTGACAAACTGGCCTATTCAAAACTCCACAGACTAGACATCTGGTTTGAGAGTGGTGAATGGCTAATTTTTGCGTTTGGCTTTAATTTAAAACAAAAGGAACAAAAGAAAACTGAAACAAAAGAACTGACAAATAAAATGAAAGTTATGACAAGTACAGAGAAGTAAAAACTGAAATAAAAACTGCTTTAAATAACGCTTCATTGAAGAAACTGTGTTGTCTCTTTGTTGCGCTTGTTGGAATCTTTTTACGCCATGTATAGGCTAGTTTGTCACTTTTAAAACCGGACTTTCGTCTATTCAATTGCTTGTAACTTTACTTCTAGAGGTCACATTGAATTCAATGCGGTGTCATAATGTGCAGGAAGTTGTGAGTATTTTTCCAAGTGTAAGGATACTTTATTGGCGCAGTATATATACTTCACACGGAAATTGATTGAATAATGGTGTAATAATAAACTATCACAACAACGATGCCGGAACATTGATAATTTGTTTCTCCCTAAAGTAAATTTTAACAAAAATATTAATTTGAATGACATTGCATAAGTGGAAACCTTTATAGTTTTTGTATGTTTTGAAAATATGTTTTATTGTTTCTGGAAACGCCGTAAATGATGGGAAATGTTCAAAGTCCACGAATTCAATCAACTACTCCAAACATTTTGGTCTGTAATAATAGTACACTGCATGGAAGGGCAAGTAAACAATGGTGAATAAAATTCAGGAAGTCACCGGTATAAGTATATTTTTCACATGAAGAGAATGGAAGAAGTCATGATCGCGATAACGGTATTTCGATCTGCTCTCGCTCATGTGCAATGGTCGTTATGGTAGTACATCTAACCAACACTGGTTTAATCTCCTTTATCTCCCCCCCCCCCATGTGGTCATTTTGGCTGGATCAGGAAATATGGTCAGCCAAGGTACGCACATGTATACAGTACATGCGCACTTTCCTTTACTGTGGGAGTGAACGTTCTGGTTTGTTTAATAATTTCAAATGGATACAGTCAATATTTTAAAGCTTTGTCCAAACAAAAGAGATGGGCAGTGGCGTAATCTGATCAGGTTGGTCTCTTACCGTTTTCCACAAAAAGTTGATACACCAGTGCTAACGGATGGGCGTCAAGTCTACACTACATCAAAAGACAAAGCTGAAAAATTTTGCCAGACTTTTGCCGCTAAATGTCAGCTTGCCAGCGCAGAAGAATCTGCTCCTGAATTTCAGCATTCAGCAACGTGCTCAATGGAAAAGATAGCCTTCAAGGTCAAAGATGTTAGGAAGCTTCTCTGGGATCTGAAACCAGATAAAGCTACTGGTCCTGATGAAGTCCCTGCAAGAGTCCCGCAGGAAGTGCAGCGCAGAACTTGCAAGACCAATCAGCCTGCTGTTTGAGCTTTGCTTCTCCAAGGGAGTTTTCCGAAGCCAATGGAAGACTGCATCTGCCATCCCTATTCACAAGTCTAATCCATCTATGTCTAATCCATCTGTCTTCAGAAGTACCTCCTTGGAAACCAACTGATATCAGATAGACAGTTTGGATTTATGCCACACCACAACACAGCTGACATCCTCACTATTCTGACCCATATGTGGTCCAACTCCCTGGACAGAGGCAAAAAAGTGCGCCTGGTTGCCCTGGACTTCAAAGGAGCATTTGACAAGGTCTGGCATAATCTCCTTTGCTCGAAACTCCTGGCAAAAGGAGTATCCGGCAAGCTGCTCACCTGGATTAGAAGCTACCGGACAGATCGTTCCATCGAAGTTTTTCTTATCTGGCCAGTCATCAAGTACTTCTTCCATCAATGCACCAGGAGTCAATATTGGGCTCACTTTTGTTCTCATTTCTGTATCAAAGACGTCAAGTGGCTGCAGCAACGGTCCTCTACAAAATTCACACCAGCTTGTGCCCACCAGATCTGAAGGCACTGCTACCAAAGCCATTTGTATTCAGAATAGATATCCGCTCCTGCCTGTCCATGCCTTGCCACTCTCTCACAGTACCAGTTTCACCCCAATACATTAATAAAGACAATAATAACATTTTAAGAGCAGTTACAGAGTGCTTATATTAGTACTTTAGTAGAGGAAACCAGGGGTCCATTTACAAACATTTAATAATAATAATAATAGCTTTATTTATACACGGTAAAAACATGTTCAATACAGTATTGTTCTTCCACATGTCCGTGTGGATATTAAAAATATTACTAACAAACACAAGTTAATTTAAAATATAATATATTAGTATACATAGACTAAAAACTAAAATTAATACGATCTTTTACTAAAAGACAAAATATATATAATAAATAAAATAGTAACCCTGCATTCTTCCTCATACAGTCACTCTCTCACATGCACTCCTCTCTCACCCTCTCAACACACATCCTCCATACATCTTTCACAATAAAACGTTATAATATGATTTATGTACAAGTTATATTTAAATTATTAAAATACATCATCAAGACCACTATTGCACAAAAACATACAACATGATAAATTATTCAAAAATATTATTAGGAAATAAATTATTAAAACACATCGTGATAATTTGCAGGCCCACTATTGCACAAATACAGAAATTTCATATTAATATAAAATACTATAAAAGTAGCACCTACGTTCATCTTCATACAAGCACACATATTCCCACTATGAAACAACATGTACTCCACTCACCCCTCATTTACATACACGCACACCCCAACTCACAACCCAATTTACGAAGCGTATTGTAACTTACGAAGCATCGTAAAATCCATTTCACTCAAATGAATCATGATCGGTACCCTTAACTTCGTAAGTTATATGGATTTACTACAGGAGCTTACAGGGATCCTTCGTAAAGCAGTACGACTAGTAAAACTTGCGAGCGGTTACTTGAGTTGCAAAGAGTTGCAGTTTAGTGAAATGCCCCCTATTATGAATTATGAACCAGGACAGGTTAGATCGTTGAGATCAATTAATACTATTTCCCTTCATGAAAATACTACTATTGATCTCACCTCGGGCCCATAGTTTTAACCAGAACCTCATCATTAGGAAACGAATTTGGAGAAAACCTTCTGTTAATAAAATACTATGCTGAGCCACCAGCCTGGGTGGCTCACGCTCCAGTACTTTTAGATGATTGAGCTCAGTAATACATCAAAGAATGTCTTCCAATTCATGAAAACAAATAGATAATCAGCTTATCGGATTAAAAGCTTAGAGGGAAGGTCTTGCTGCTCAGCGAGTGTTTGTAATTATCAGAAGGTTTTCTCCAAATTCATTCTCTAATGTGACAGTATTATATTAACATTTTGTAGAAATATTAAAATTTACTGCCTCATTACATCAATAATTATTACAATTATAACTAAAACACAATTCTGTGCAAATAACACTATTGTTGTAGTAGTTCTTTATTTTCTTGAGTGTCTGGATGTTATACGCACTTACAGTACAGTACCAGTAAACTATTCCCGTGCAAAGTTCGCATGCAATTTTGTAAACTTCTTTATTTTATATCCAGATTTATATCGATATAAGTCGCACATCTTTCAACAGCTACATCTTAGTAAGTAAGCTTTTTAATCTAGAAGGTATTTACTGGAATCATGTAACGTCGCAAATGCCTGTTTTACACTCCATTACATTCCACATTCCTGCTGACAGGCTCACGATTATAGTTAAACATCTACAAATGTTTTTCCTTCAATATTAACTCTCTTCACGCGGGTGTCGACTGCAGACGACATGTTTCCAAAAAAAATTAACAATTCAAAAATTTCATAAATATAAATTTTCATGACCATATTTGGAATCAGCATGAAAAATGCATTAAAATGAGTACAAACAAGCCTAGTATTGGTTCTGAAGTTCTTAAGATAGCTCTTGATATTTTGAGAAAATATTTCAAAATTTCAACTTTTTCCGTTGAAGCGCATGGCTAGCACGCAGAGCATTAAGATAGGAATATATATTGTAAAGACACGGTTTCCGTGGTCAATTATTACGACTCAATAATACAGTGGCTATTACTAAAAGTACTTGGATGAAAAGCGCTTCTTTTGGTCAAGGTCACTGTACATTTGGAAGTCACTATATTGTTTTGTAAGAGAGAATTTTGCACTTTGTTGTATCAACATTTACTATAGTTTGGCTGTACTGTGTTGTGTAACCTGTTTATTTTTGCATACAAAAGTGATATTTTAATACAAATTAATTAAAACGATTCTGGCATGTCAATCTGAAACATGCATGCATCTGCCACGGGTTGATAGCCAAAGAAATGGAACGCAGCGTGATCCAGCGGTTCAGGTCGTTAATTCAGGTGCGAGAGGTCCCCGATTCAATTCCAGATGAAGGAAAATATTGAAAATGTATTATCCACTCTCTCCATACTGCATTTGAATTGTGGGGCATGCAGGTACAGTGAATGACAAATACCTCGTAGTCAGTTCCGATCAGGGTTACGCCTAGTTGTCTGTAGTCTCTGTACACCCTACCGTGGACATTATGGGAGAACAGTGTATAACATTGAATGATTCACTCAGGTTATATTCGAAAATCAATTTAAAAACACACTTACAAATGGAAATATTTCTTGATTAATAAAAACATCAACAACAAAACAAAACAAACAAAAAACGAGATGGCATTTTGTATTTAAAGTAAGGTAAAACAATAACACCCTCTCCATACACCAACCGAATCTGGGCAGAAATGTCAAATGCTGGCTTGCACCTTGTGTGCCCTAATATTAATCTATGGAATGCGAAGCACCTGGTTTACATACCGGGTAAATATGCAAATACAGATATGCAAATAGAATGTGACTATTGCGTCTGCAACACCGCGGTTGTATTGTTTTTAAACAGGAAAGGTTTTAAAAGGGAAAGTTTAAAAACCTTCTCTTTTGTATACTAACCTTCCCTCAATTCACTTCTCGCATAGATATGTTAGAGGCACACTTTATTGATAACTATTCACAAAATTTAGGTTCAATATTGAATTAAAAAACATCATAATTATGAAAATCAATTATATTTCAGGTTAAACAGTTTCAATCATAATGCAATACCTAAAAGTTTTGGGCTCACGATTGCGCCACAGATATTGATTGCGCGCTGTCGAAGTAAACGTTTGAATATTAATAGTGATATAAGACGCTTTTGAAAGGTCAACTTTTAATGTCTTTAACCGGTGACAGGAGGTTGAGCTTGCGCATCCGAAGTATGCGGTCCCTTCAGTATGCCACGCCCTGTGGGGTGTAAGCAGCCACACCGACTTATTTATTTCAGTTGGAATTATTCTCGTCTATCGTGAACATGTGCACTATATTGATATCGATAAGTTAATCAACACGAATTACGGTTTTCACATGAAATTGTATTAATTTAAGCGTAAGATTGAGCTAGAAAATGTGCTTTATTATAGCAAACTTACGCCAATTATAGAGAGTTAATGCCCGCCTTAGCCAGAATAGTAATAAAGTCCTAAATGTGTTTGCTATATGTACTAAACTTGTCAAAACCATCATTAAAGTTATTAAAATAACGGGAAACGGTGAGCAGGAATATTTAAATCCCGGCGACGAAATATTACTAAGTCTTGATTTAGGAAATCTCAGCTTTTCCGTGTTTCCTAATGGTTACGCCATATCAGATCACGTCTCATTCAATTTGGCAACGGCTTTGATCGCTGCACACAACGTGAGACTAAGGCATAGAACAGTGTTAAGATAACGTTTTACATACCTATGCACATTAATGTGCAAATATATGCCCTCCCAGAATTCCGAATAGTGATATACAGTGTTCATAAGAACCCCCCTAAGCCCCCCTACTGCATTTTAGTATCCAAAACCTACTTGATTAAGGGATCTGGAATGAGCGTTTTGAGCGTTTCGACAGTATTTTTGTGGGATATGAGAGCACATCAGACATATCGAATTGCATTCTGAATACGAAGAATGCCTTTCTGATATCAAATAATTTTCATTTTTGAAATTCACGATATAATACAAATTTTATGACAAATTATTAAAATTTGATATTTTCACATTTTGATAACAGTCCTCGAAGTAAATGTTATAAATCTAATGACATATTCTTAAAGTGTATGTAGCTGGGAGGAAAAGCCGACGATCAATTGAAAATTTTGACCTTTCATATTGAAGATATGGATATTTTTCCCAAAAAGACCTAATTTTTTTGGTGTTTTGGGAAAATAATCCATATCTTCAATACGAAAGGTCAAAATTTTCAATTGATCGTCGGCTTTTCCTCCCACCTACATACACTTTAAGTATAAATCATCAGACTTATAAAGTTTTCTTCGAGTTTGCCATAAAATGTGTATTACATTGAGAATTTCAAAAAAAGTCCATATCTTCAATACGAAAGGTCAAAATTTTCAATTGATCGTCGGCTTTTCATCCCACCTACATACACCTTAAGTATAAATCATCAGATTTATACAGTTTACTTCGAGTACTGTTAAATATCAAAAATATAAATTTTAATCATTTGCCATAAAATGTGTATTACATTGCGAATTTCAAAAATCAAAATTATTTGATATCAGAAGGACATTCTTCGTATTCAGAATGCAATTCGATATGTCTGATGTGCTCTAATGTCCCACAATAAATACTGTTCAAACGTTCATACCCCACCCCTTAATGTTCTTCTTTTAAAGTTTGGAATACATACTGATTAGTTTTTGGGGGGGTTTTGGGGTTTGTTTTTTTTTTTTGGTTTTTTTTTTGTTTTTTTTTTTTTTGGGTTTTTTGCTACCTTTTATTATTTTCACTGTCATTAAATTTAGACATTTCTATAGACAAAACTTTTTCTACATAGGCTTTTTATGCCTCCCAGTTTGTGTTTGACAACATTTTCACTTTGGGTGCCTACTGTTTTTCTCTCCTTTATTATAATGCCAGTTTGTCTAAGCACCATTTCTTTAATTATATATTTTCTCAGGCATGTATACTCTGGATCCTCGCCTAATATTTAATGTCTCATATTGACTGATGTCCATTTAAGACCAAAAGGTTAGGCAGTAAGCAAGAAAGTAAGCAAGCAA